>NW_010115050.1:22497-23336 GCF_000699245.1 Pterocles gutturalis | reverse complement strand
GCCGCCGCCAGCCACTTGTCTTGCCTCTGCAGCATGGTTGTCCTTCTTGTCTGCTGCGGCAGAAGGAACCGCTCCTGTCCCGACCCCGCTGCTCAGCCCCCCGGCCGCCCCCTCCCGCGCTTCCACAACCTGCTCTGCCTCGCGGGCAGCAGCACGCCCCACGGCGGTCCTCTTTTATTTTCTGTTATACATATTATTTATGGCCATTTGTGATTCCCGTGTTCATATTGTTAGTTCCTAGAAATAAGCTCCAGGAAGGGCCCGGTGACTCGTCCACCGCATCCAGTCCAGCGTGAACCGACCAGACCGCCCGCTGCAGACCCGCTGGGACTCGCTCTGCGTGCAGGCTGTCCTCGGAGACATCCGCTTAGAACCCGTGATGATTTTTTCCCGTTCTTCATAACAAAAAGCTTTCCTCAGCGGGGACAAGCAATGCCGATCTGCCACAGACCCCCGCGCCCCTGCTGCCAGGCTGCGAGCTGGTCGTGCTCCCGTGCAGCCGTGTCAGCCCTGCTGCTCTGCCTCAGCTGCCCTTCGTCCGTGTCTGTGCCTCACGGTACAGTGTGGTGCACGAATACTTTAATTGTCCCTAAACCAGGGCACTATAATTACGGCTTTCCTAAGTTTTTAGCTAAGCTTAAAAGAACTCCAAACATGCTGAGGTTGGGAAACTCTTGGGGAGGGGGAGAAGGAGGGTCAGCAATGCATTCGTTTGCTTTTCCTTGGAGCAATAAACGTGGAGAGTGAGAACAGAGCAGGAGTTGTAGGAGTTGTGTGTTAAAAACTAACCAGAAAAAGGACATGTTGGTGTTTGATTTCAGTATGGTTTATATGATGTT
>NW_010115050.1:16056-22462 GCF_000699245.1 Pterocles gutturalis | reverse complement strand
CGCATATCCAACCCTTAAGGCTAAGCATGAATTAATTATAGCTCATTTCTGTTATAGTTACAGTATTCTCAAGATGTACCTTGTCCCAGAGTTGCTAAAGTTATCTGTGACTTCAGCTTGGCTTTAGCACTGGTGGTTTGTGACTCTGGGAGGTTTTTTTTCCTGAGCACAAAGCTCCTCTCGCTGGGAACGCCTTGCTCCGCTCGCGCTGCCAGCTGGGGACACGCGGGTGCGTGGCGCCGGTGCGTTTTCCAAAAGGTGGAATGTGAATTTCCCGAAGCATCTTGGCCTCCCTGAAAACGGGCACTTGTGCCTGCTGTGTCACCAAAGCCACCTCCGGCGTGGCCAAGCCTGGCCCGGGCGATGCCGTGCCGCTGGGTCTACGGGAGCCTGGGACGGGTCCACACCGTGGGCACCCCCGTTGCTCTCCAGAACTGCCAGCAAGGAGGCTGCAGCGAGGAGGGTCGGTCTCTTCTCCCAAATAACAAGCGATGGGACAAGAGGGGACGGCCTCAAGTTGCGCCTGGGCACGTTTAGATTGGATATTGGGAAAAATGCTGTCACAGAAAGGGTGTCAGCTCTGGGACAGGCTGCCAGGGACGTGGGGGGGGGGTCACCGTCCCTGGGGGGATCTAGAAGACATTTAGACCTGGCACTTGGGGACAGGGTTTAATGGTCCCATCACTCACAAAACTCAGGCTGGGCACCACACTCCATGTCCCCCAACAGCCTTTGCTGCCTTGTCACCTCTGCCACCCCACGTCCTCCCCACCGGTCCCCTGTGTCCCCTCGCCCTCCTCCTGCACATCCCCGTGGCGGAGGCTGCGCCATCCTCTCCCTGCAGACCCCAGGCTGGAGATGGGTTTTCTTTTGTTTTGCTGCTTGATCCGTGTTTGTGTTTTAGCGTGAGTCTCCTTTCCAGCTGATTCCGGTTTGGAGCTAGGTTAAACTGCGCAAAATACTGTTTAAAGGAAAAAAAGAAAGGAACTTGTCAGGATGCATTTGTTAGATGATGTTTAAAATGAAATAGAATGGAAGGTAGTTTTTGTCCAAAGAAGGGGGGGCTGAAAAACCGTCAAGCCACAGGAGAAAGCCCCTCCTTTGTTGTCCTCCTGACATTGAAGTGTAATTTTTCATGGTTATTTGGACTGGAAAATGGGGGGAAAGGGAGAGATGGGCTTGCGATTATTTCCCATAAATGACAACACAATCACATCACGCTCCACTACAAACGTGCTCAAGGAATTTGCCTTTTTTTTTACATTTCATGTGTGAAAATAACAGCAACCTTTCTAGTTCGGCTGAAATTCAAGGTGGCAAATCCCTGTTGGGTTCCACCGACTTAAAATTTAGCCCAGTTTGCAATAAAATGGCCAAAATGGTTCCCGGGGACAGGGAGGAGCAGGTGCAGTCTCAGGGAAGGGGTTCCTGGGCTCGCACCCTCCGGAGGGGTCTCCAGGGATGCCGCGGTGCTGCGGAGCCCCTGGGGAGGGGAATGGGGAACTGACCCTGCGAGGAGCCCGGAGCACACGGAGCACGCTGCCCCAATCCCAGCTCCGTCTGCCTGGCCCAGATACACCTGGCGCGAGATGGGACCAGCCCGCAGACGCCTGCTTCGTCCAAGCTGTGTTCTGGGAATGCCGTTTTCTGCGGGGCAGGGCTCTGCCCAGCTTTCCAGGGGGTGATGGTTTCCGGAGCAGTCGGGGCTTTTCCCGAGCTCGTTCCCTGCACGTCCCAGATCCGACCCGCTGGAGCAGACGGGCTCCGACCTTTTGCTTGCTGTCCCGCTCTGCTCTTTCTCTTATAAAAGAACAGCAGGTTTCACTGCCACTGGCTTCTGTGGTTTTAAGACAGAAATTGGTTTTTCTTCTAATTGTCTGGTTTTGATAACATTGTTCCCTTTCCTAGAGCTGCTCCGTTTTGTTACCAAAGGCACAGCGCAGAAGGTTTCATGACTTGCTCGGTCGTCCCCGCCTGTCCCCTGGGCACAGACACTTCTCAGCCCCGTGGGGCCTCTGGTGCAGCGGGTAAATCGGATAAAGTGACCAAATGCAAAAATAATAACTGCATTAGTAAAAGTGTTCATATTCAAGAAGAAAAGATGCTAATGTCTGGCAGTGGGTCATCTCATTTCTGTTGAGCAAGAAGCTTGTTTGGGAGAGAACCGGAGGCCTGGACACTGTTATAGGGTTTTCTGATCTGGTCAGGGAAACTGGCCAAAAATTCTGATTTTTTTTCTTTGGAGCAGAAAGCGACAGAATAGAAGCTGAAAGTTCACAAGCAGTTCTTGTGCTGCAGACACTTGCCTCTGTAGTGAACTGCGCAAAAGCCAGATAAACTTTCCCTGCCTCGAGAAGATAGGCAGCCGAGGGTGGCTTTATCAGCTGGGGCACGGTCCTAGGCAGCGTTTTCTGTTTGTCCGTGAAAGCAGCAGCACAGATACGCTCTGAGTGTGCTCTGAAACAGGGCCATCTCGGAAATAAGTGCCATTAACCCCAGATACACGTAGATTGTCATTGTTTTCCTGCAGCCTCCTGTCAGATGATAGCACTCCCCACCAGCTTCTGCACCAGTGCTGGAGCTCCGTGGCATCCCTGTCGTGTCCTGTGCCTGGTGCTGTCTTTTCGCTGCTTGGAGTCCTGTTTTTCCTTTCAGGAAAATTGTGGGAATAAACAAGTTTATGTAGAATAATGCAGTTAGGAGCAGAGTGTATTTGTGCATATAAATGCATCCTGAACCTGGGCTGCAAGGGCAGTGCCTGCCTGGTAGCCAAGGTTACCCTAGGAGAGGAGCTTCAGCTGGGTGAGAAACACAAGACAGAAAAAAAACCCTCTGCAAATGGATTTACCTACATTTCCATGTGAATGGATTGTCTCATCTTCAAATGCAAATAGTCTGCAAGTCAGGAAGAGGTGGAAAACATTTTTTTTTTCTGTTGGGCTGGTCACAAACAAACCTCGAGTTGTTTCCAGGGTGTTGCTCTATGCTGACCCTTGCCAGCTTCTTCCACAGACTGTTCCAAGTCTGTGCTCTCGCTCAGATTTCACAAGGTGAAGGGCGGGCAGCGGCGGGGTTTGCCATCGCTCTGTTCCGTTGGGGGCCACCAGCGGCTTCGGCAGCACACATGGCTGCTCACCTGCAGCCACAAAACCACCATGTGTGCCTCTGGCTTGGGAAGCTTTGTGTGCCCCGAACGAGAACCATACCGCCGGCTGTGGGACTGGTGCCCAGCAGCACTCAGGACCCTCACCAACAGTTCAGAGACCCGCAGCCTTTTGAGCCACCCAGGGGGAGCGGAGACAGATTGTGCTGCTGTACGCATCCTCCTCTGCGGGATGCTCAATGCAGGATGCCCGGTGTGGGATGCCCAGTGCGGGATGCTGAGTACAGGATGCCCAGTACACGATGCCCAGTGTGGGATGCTGAGTACAGGATGCACAGTACAGGATGCCCGGTGCACGATGCCCAGTGTGGGATGCTGAGTACAGGATGCACAGTACAGGATGCCCAGTGTGGGATGCTGGGTGCAGGATGCCCGGTATGGGATGCCTGCTTTGAGCCCTGCAGGGAGATGGCACCTTGCACGGGGCTGCAGCAGCAGCTCTAGTCTAGAACAACTGAACTTCTGCAGCACACTGGGCCACAGCCTGTGGGGAGACCATGGTGTCAGGGGGGCAGCAGCCCCTCGCCAGCCGGCAGCACGTGGGAAGCTGGCACGGCGGTGCCAGCACGGCGGTGCCAGCACGTGTGTCTGTGCACGTGCAGCTGTGCAGCTGACTGCACCCTGGCCATCGCTGTCACCTCTCTGACAGTGTCAGCTTGCAGGAGTCAGCCAGGTCTCAAGCCTGTCTTTCTCCGGGCTTTTTCGGCCACTTACCCTGGAAAAAGGGAGCATTAGGGATTCTTTTTGTTTAAAAGGAGAGACCCTGTGTACAATTAAAACTTGTTTCTGGTAAACCTCATTCCAGGAAAGATGAGCTTTTAACAAAAGCCTTTTGACAGCTGCAGGGTATTTCATTTTTTTAATGCCGAATGAAAAATCAATACATTTTTCTAGGTTATACATATTCAGAACAGGCTTGATATTTCCATTATAATGGAAGATGGGTGTCTGCACATCTCGCCTGTCAGAGCTGCACCACCGCATTTTCCAAGCCACTGCTAAATATTTCAAACCTGATTTGATTGTGGTTCATGACAGCTAATGTTTCTCAGCTCTGGAGCCTGCCGGAGGGTGGGGAGGCAAGCGCACGCTCTTTCTCTCCCGTCCCTACATTTCCGCCACCCCTGAACTGCCCCTTATCCCTCGGATACGAGATCTGTTTGTAAGGAGAATCCGGCTGAGCGAAGGAGAGGTGAGAGGTCTTGGGCTGTTCAGGCTGGGCTGGATCCAGTCAGGATTTGCCAGCTTCTCCAACCCTCAAACTTTCTGGGTTTTGAGAGGGGCAGAAATGCAGCAGCATGGTCGGCGTGTGGGGATTCGGGACATTTCAGCGTGTAACTGAGTCAGAGATTCCCTGACACCTGCAGATGTCAGATACTCAGGATTTTCCAGATTCTTCTCCCTCTCCTCCCCCCCCAGTCAATGTTTTAATTTTAAATTAAAAGGAAATGCCACTGTCTAAAATGATTTATTCATGAAGGAAGAGAAGACTCTTCCTAGGATTTTGCACGGGGCAGATTTTGTGCGGTGGAAGCGCCGGCTCCTTGGACTGGAGGTGCCCCGCGGTTGCACTTGCTGGCTCTTGGTATTGGCCTGAACCCCAGCGGCTGGACAATTCCTTTAAGAAAATTTATTAATAAGGCATCGTGGCCTTGTGGATGGCACTGGGGCCCAGGGACCCACAGGCAGTTTGTGTTTGTATTGCAATGGGGCACGGTCCCCTCCGTGCAGATTCCCCAGCGACAGCTCCAGCGGTGGCCCTGGTGGGTTCCCCGCAGAGGATGGAGCCCACGTACCCTTCGTGAGCTCCTGACCCTGTGCACGGGGGGGTTTCTGGAAACCAAAGGCAGCCCAGTACCTGCATCCTCTGGGCATGGGCTGCAATAGCATCTCTGGCCTTCCAGAGCCCCTTGCCGAGGTTCCCAGGTCGGGAGTCAACCTCGTCGCCTCTTCCAGACCCCCTTGGTGGCAGATCTCTGCACCTCTGGGCTCAGTGTCCCCGCCACGCTCCCCGAAAGCCCTGCAGAGCCCTTGGCCCGCAGAGCCTCCCAGTGCACTGCTGAAGGGCTGCGGGGACTCCTCACCCTTGGGGTATCCGCCCCCATCGGGACACTGCTTCGGACGGACGGTTTGAAGCCAAGTACCTGTTCAATGGCAAAATGACTGGTGGAGTTGTTATCAGTCTCCTTAAGAAAATACAGTCCAGCTGTTAAGGAATGAGTCCTAATGGCATGCACGGCCTCGCGGAGGTACGGCCCAGCAGTAACAAAAGGGCCGTGATGGTTCGGAAATAAATTCCCTGCATCTTGCTGATCACAGCCTCGTTCAGCTCACGAGAGTCATCACCCCCAGCTGCAGGTCTGTCCTGGGGGGCTCTTTGGACGTGAAGCAGAAGCCCGTGGTCAGCTCCGCTCGAACGCCGCGTGGGAACGACGTGACGCCAGGATTTGCAGGCAATTAAAATGGAAGCTCAAAAGCTCTTTGTTGCGTGTGCAGCAGATGGAGGAGAACAGCAGACCCTTCCCCAGCAGATGTGATGCTGGCCGTGCCCTCTCCGAAGGATGCCCCACAGAAATGCAGGAGGAGGGATGGCTGGGGGCCACTCACACGGGCGTTTGCTGCCCAGACCTGCCGTCGCACCTGGGAGCTGCGGCTGTGGCGGCGCAGGTGCAGAGCCGTCATCCGAGTGTGGGTGCGGACCTTTCGGGAACGGAGCTCTGCTGCACGGTATCTCCAGGGCTGGAGGATCTCCCTGTTGGGAGCTGGGTCAGGTCTCACGCTCGTGCCCCACGCGCAGGCTGTCGCAGGCTGTTCCCAGTGGGTCACAGGAGCGGTGGGGCTGGGGGCGCGCTCCCAACCAGCCCTGGGGTCCGCTTCGACACGGCTGTGGGACAAGTCAGGCAGAGCATAGGGAGCAGTTGCATCCAGCCTTCCCAAAAAGTCTTCTGGAGGAGGATGACGAGGCGGCCAGGAGTTAACGCTTCCCCTGCCCCGCGTCTCCGGGGATTGTCCCCGGCCGAGGCCCTGGGAGCGAGGAGCCGAGGAAGGACAGTGCCAGGGCCATTCCAGAGCCGCCCTGGGCAGAGGCACCATGTACTCTGCTCCCCTCCCATCCTGCTCTAAAAAAACACTCCAGAAAAAAAGGGGCTCAGACCGGAGCAGGGAGGAGAAGGGTTTGAAGCGCGCACATGCTTTTTGCAGACCGCCTGCCCAGCACGGAGGCAAGGAGGCAGATCGTGTCCT
>NW_010115050.1:7794-15892 GCF_000699245.1 Pterocles gutturalis | reverse complement strand
TTTTCTACCGTTATTGGTATTCATAGCTCACGTTTTTCCGGTTACTGTCAGCCTGGGCTTTCATCCATTTTAAAGAGCTATTTTTTCCCTTGTTGATGATGATGATGGTATAAAGACAGATGGTGTAACTGCTTATGAATGTCCTATTTTATTCCCCTCGAACCAGACAGTGCACTTGAAGCCGTGTATTATTTCCACATGCTCAGGTTAGAGCCCAGACAGCGCTGAGCCGCCGCCGGCCGCCCTGCCCGTCCCGCTGTGCCGATGCTGACACCTCCGGGTCGCGGACGGCAGTGCCGCCATGCCCGCCACCCTTTGTGTTCAGCCGGGCCCAAGGTTTGAATAAAATAATAGAAACCCCTTAATGAAGGCTTTTTAATAAAACCGGCTAAAATCTGCTAGCTGCCTCGCCGTGCGTGGCAGCGTTTTGGAGGCAGTGAGGCGGTTCAGGAAGCGGGGGTGGCTTGTTGGGTTATTTTCCCCTCAGGGTGGGAAAAATTTTGGAATTTTAATTTCTGAAATGTGAATCCAGCTGCTGCGTTCACAGCCCTTCTCTCCAGGAAACTCGAGCGCTTGTCTGACGAGGCAGACGGCTCATCTCGGCCCCACATCAGCCATTTGCACCTTCCCACGTGCGGGCGCCTGTGCCTGGCGATGGCACCCGTCACACCTCTGCCTCCGGGGTCCTGTGTTCCCAGGTGAAGACCACTGGGATCCCCACAGCTCTCAGCAGTTTCCAGCTTTTGAAAGAGTGAAAGAGGGGCAGAGTATAAATCACAGTGCTTCCACTTAATATCAGAGCTGATCTCTGGATGCTTTTACAAGTCCCTCCCTGGTTTAAGTTGTCACGTTCTCAAAGGGCACTGCTGAGTGTCTGCAATCTCCTAGTATATATTTTTAATCCTGATTTCTGTCCCTGTCTTTGTCAGGGAGAGGGTGAGGGGTGGTGCTTTAACGGGTTGGGTAGTTCAGATAAAACCTCAGGATAGCCTAGGGTTCACCATGACCATATAATGCAAGTTAAAATTCTGAACTGTCCTGCCCAAGAGAGGATATAATGGCTCAGTATCTTTCTTCCCAGTGCTGAAGTAGCCCCTGTCCGTTACGCATGGCTGCGGAGCCGCACACGCTGTATGTCGATACCCATGATCGA
Organism: Pterocles gutturalis; assembly: GCF_000699245.1. Classification (NCBI taxonomy): domain Eukaryota; kingdom Metazoa; phylum Chordata; class Aves; order Pterocliformes; family Pteroclidae; genus Pterocles; species Pterocles gutturalis. The sequence goes on along the minus strand of NW_010115050.1, from coordinate 14,739 downwards.
GATGATAACGCGGCTGCTGCATGTACCCGGGTGGAAGGGCTCCGGCAGCTGCAGCCGCCTCGCTCCCGGTGTCCCACCGGAGGAGGGTCCCTGTGCGCGGAGCCACACCGCGCCGTGTCGACACGCTCCGTGCCGCCTGCCTCGCACCCGGTGCTTTGGTTGGCGGGTGGGGCAGTGGCACTTTGTCTTTTGTTCCAAGCTTTCAGCGCTTCACTTCACTGGGTATTGTTTCACCTTCGTGCTTTGACCCTGTACGATGCTGCCTGGGTGCTCCAGCTCTTCCCGTGGCTGGGATGAGAACGGGACCCGGGCAGCACCCTCCCGTGCCGTATGTCGGGGCCGTGGCCGCAGAAGGCAGTGCTGCTCCCTGCTTTGAGCAGCAGCCAGGGGTGGTGTGTCTGCCGTGAGCTCGGGGGTCTCGGTGGCTGGGGTCAGTACCACGCAGTGCCGTTCAGTCCAGAGAGCTGGAGAAGGGGATGAGGAGGAAGGCTGAGGCTGAAGGTGCTGGAGGCTCTGTTCGGCCCCTGACACTTCTCTAATCCCTGGCCTGGTTGGGTAGAACCTTCTCAGACCAGGCAGCCGTGTTGCTGTACATTACACTGCAGGGACATCTGTAGCTGCAAGTGGTAGAAGTAGGCGAGATTCTTCATTTTGCCTTCATCTCGCACCTTTTTGCTCTGTAGTTTCTGACTTGAGCAGCTAGCAGGCAGTGTTGGGAGAACGCTGGGTGACACTGGTATCTGCCACTTGTGCTTCAGCACCGGCTGGTGCTCTGTTGCTCAGTGGCAGTTACTTGTTCTTCTGTTTTGACTTCCATTTTCATGTTATGCTTTCTGCTTCTCTTGTTTCAGAAGAATCCACTGAAGATGCAGAAGGGCCCAATGAAACAGCCGGTGATGCTGAAGAGCCTGCCAAGGAGCAAGAGAGTGGAGGGGACAAGGACCAGAGTAAATGGACAGGTGGGTTTTGGTCCCTCTTTTTCTTCAAAACCAGGAAAGGAAAGTGGGAAGCTGCAGCGCAGTGGTCTGCAAAGCTCTTTCCTTAAGTGACCATGCCACGCATCACTGTCAGCAGGAGCCAAGTGTCATCCTCCGTGAAGTCTGGCTGTAGCTTCGTGACACACTCGTGTAGTTTGAGCTGCGGTCGGTCATGCATCCCTGCTCCCAGCCCCAGGCTCGCGCTGGGGCCGTGGGTCGGAGCTCGGCTGTGCTCAGCGGTGCTGGGCCTGACCCGGGCGGTGGGAATGGGCAGCTGGGAGAGGAGGAGGGAGAAGGGGGTTGCCCCTTCTGGCAGCAGCCAGCGCTGAGGGTGGATTAAACATATCATGAAACCCCACCCTATGCTGTTAAGGCTTGAGAGACTGTTAGCCTACTTTTTCATCATGGTCCTGGCTCTGGAAGCAAGATTTTGATGCAGAAAGGCAGAGCAGGGAGGCAGACCTAGTGCTTGTGCTCTGTTAACTGCTCACTGTCTGCTGGAGCCGTGACATCCTGCAGCAGAACCTGCAGGTGCACAGCAATACTGCCTTGTTGCAGTGGAATCTGAAAGGTTTCTGTTTGCAAAATCCTTAGATGGATTAATTATGAAGGTATTAGGTTACTCTGTCTTTCCCAGAAGATGATTGCTGTCTTGCAGAGGTGAGTGGTAGGAATCTTTTAAACATTCTGTGCCTTTGAGCAGAAAGCAGCTGCAGGATTGTCCTCCTCTGGAGAGGGCCATTCCCCTCCTCAGCTGGCACGTGCTGACCGCTTTGGTGTAGGTGTGGAAATACAGGCACTGGAGGCGGTACTCATTTTCCTTGACCCAGGACGGGGCAGTTCTGACTCGCAATTTCTGTCTCTGCACAGTAGCCCGTTCGGTTTGCAGACTCAGGGTTGCTTGGCACGATGCGTCTCTCGATCTGCAGAGACCCTTCTTCCAGGCAGCCTTCTCCTGCCACCACTGTGGTTGCCTCTTAGTGAGACACAGCCAAAGAGATATTTCATCTTACACAGTCTTCAAAAGGATGAAATGTGGTCTTTCACCTCAAAATACTTTTAATCTTCGCCGTTGGAGGATGTGTCCAAACTGGTGGAGGCAGCACGCTGTTCTTGGTGGAGCTCGTGTTCCCAGTCCAGGCTGCGCTCGCTGGGCTTGCTCCGTGTGTCGTTCCCCATCACAGCCCAGAGATGCAGATTTTGCTTGGCTGTGGGTGATTTCTAGTCTCTTGTTGCGTGGGATCATGAGATCCTAAGCGAGAGCATGCTTTGTGAAGTATCCCAGAAGGATGTGTTGTGTATTCAGTAGATCTCTTCCAGGGTAAGTAGGACCTTTGCCCAAACCCGAAGCACTTACAAAAGCTGATCTGTGTGAAAAGGTTATTTTTATACGCTAGCACATGTAAGGAAGAATGAAGACCCCGGTTTTTAGACCCTTTACCGTCCAGCATAGTTTTATTTCTTCATCCTGCTGTGGAAATTCCTAACCCACTTTGGTTTGTTAGTCAAACAGCAAATAAGACAAGGACAGGTTCGGTGGGTCGGCAAAGGCGAAGACCCCCAGGAGAGCGCAGACTGGGGACGTGAGCCCGCAGAGCTCCGGACGAGCTGTGTCCAGCGCCGTTGCAAGGCTGAAGCCTCAGCGAAGTGCGTGCGCGTGCTGCTGTTGAGTCCAGGTCCTGCTTTCACACGTCACAACATTGCCCTGAACTTCAAAGCAAAGAAAAAACGTTATTCACTGTTTGTGTACAGTGGACAGGCAAAGCGGGTACCACGCCTCGGTCCTGCATCCCTCCTGCTTCCGAGCTCCATGGGAACACAGCGGCGTTGCCGTGCTCCTCTGGACTCCACCGCGGGCAGGAGCGGGAGCTAGCTCAGGGTGCTCACAGCAGCCGCGGCAGAGCGGTGTCGGCACATGCGGGAACGTCAGACGCCACGGGGTTCGACCTGGGTGTGTGAGAACGTGGCCGAAGGTTCCTCAGGCTCCTCGAGCATCACGTCAACAAGACCGAGTTTCCCTCCTGAAGGAGGTCTGGTGTGCAGGCAGGATCTCCTGCCTTCTCCATAGGAGGACTTCTGACGCTGCTTCTCAGGACGGTCTCAAGATGAAGCTCAAGCCTTATGGTGCAGGTGCAGATACCGTGGAATGGGTGCGTTTCTTCTGGGAGACTGTGTCCATTTCTGAGCTTGGGGTGTCAAGATCAGCTGGGAGGAGAAAATGGAACAAACAGGCTTATTTGACCCAAAAAGAGAAGATGAAAGGGGAGGACAAAACATCTTCTGGTGCATAAAATGCTTCTGAAAGGAAGGAAATAATTTGTTCTCCATGTTCGGGATATAGACAACAAGAAGTAATGGGCTTAAATTGAAGAGAGAAGGATTGAGGTTAGATAATAAATTAAAAAAAAATTCTCCAGGTACAGCCCTGCAATTCTGTGGAGGTGGGAGACAGGTGAGAAAGAAGAGCAGGCTCCGGGCCGGTGAACAGCGTGCTGAAGTGGAGGTTGAGAGACCAGTTTTTTGTTCCTCGTGCTGCAATTTGATCATTACGTTCCTTAGCAATTTGCTCACCTTTTGTGCCTCAGTTTCTCAGCTGCGCACCGGGTGATTATTTCTTCCACTTTCTTAAAGATCGGAGAAATCTCTAACGAGATGTGGAGTGCGTCTGCCAGGCTCGCTCTGCACAGGCGCCGGTGATGAGTCGGGGTTGTTTGACTGCTCTGCGGTGCGCACGTCCGCGCGTGGCCGGCTGCACGGTGTCGGTGTTAGCACCGAAAGGAAAAACCTCTCTGTAAACTTGTAAAAATGTCTCAGCTGAAAAATAGATTTATTGATTTGGGGTTTTATTTACTTTAAAATGGAATCATCTTAAGCAGAAACATTTTTTTTAGGTAATACTTTCCATTAAAATATACATGTGGAAAACTCCATCCCAAATAAGGATTCGTTTTACCTTGGTTTTCACATGCATCTGTGTCCTCCCGAGAGCTGTCTGGCCGGCGGCCGTGCCGGCTGCTCTCAGCTGTGCTCACACTGCCTGGTCCTCGCGGCTCCCACAGGCAGCGGCGCTTTGCTGATGCTCTTACGGGACTCCTGAAATCCCGCGGGGAGAGACGAGGGCTGGTGTTCCCTGTCTCTAGGCAGGACCTGTTCGCTGCCTCCTTGTCCTCGCCCTCCAGCAGCAGGACGGAGCAGCCCCCAGCCTGCCTCCCCGTCCCGCTCCAGAGCCGGCACCTCGGCACTGGGGAGGAAGGGGGATGCTCTTTGCCTGATGGCTGAGCTTTAGAAATTATCTCATCATGACTAATGTGAGATTTATCACAGGCAAAACAGCAACGAGGAGAGGAACCGTGGCTGTTCCCGACTCCATTTTTAAGGCAGGATGTGAATGATTAATATTCAACACATCGGTTTCCAGCTCAAGGCGGAATCAGACCAGGGTAGATCAGTACGAGACTTTTGAGATTTGGGGTGGGGCTTGTCTGTATTTTCTGACTAGAGAAAAGCACGTCGTCTGCAGTGACCCAGCTATGGAAGAGACTTTCTTAATTCATTGCCGGTGGTATAGATGCAGAATATCAGATATTTTCCACAAAAACATAAAACAAACTCTACTTAAAATATAGATTGAAATGAAATATTTCTAGAGGACTAGCCTGAAGGGCTTTTATTTTTTTTAATGATTTTTTTTTTTTTAAATCCATAATGCTCACCTAACACAGAGCAATTAGTGCAATGGAGCGTCCCTGATTCGAATCCGTGGTAGATTGCTATTAAAGGAGGTATTAATGGGCTGCCGAGAGCTGGGAAATTGTTGCAGAAAAGTGTGTTTATGGAGTATGGTGCTGGCAGGCATGATTTCAATCGGATTTGACATGTTTAACATAAATGTATACTGCACAGCTCCTGCAGTTTATGAATAATTCCTACAGGCCCACTGCCTTTCTAATTACTGAAATTGAAAAAAACAGGTCAGGCACATCCTGACGGAAATCTATTACTGTCCCTCCCCCCGCTGCCGCGTTTTCATGGTTTTAATATATGGCGATTGTTAAGCATGGAATGGCCAGGATGTCTGCGGGCCAGAGCAGGCTGAGAAAAGGGGGACGAGGGGCACAGCGGGGCGGCTCGACCCCGGCTTCTGCGCCAGGGAGACCCGGGAGAGCGGACGGGACAGCACGCGGGAGTTGGGGTTTTTCCCTGAGGACTGACGAGGCACGGGAGGCTCCCGAGTGCCAGCTCAAGCCCAGGGAAGCAGCCAGACCGGTACCTCGAGCAGGATACTTTTCATGTGTGTTCATCATGCGAGCAGGTCTCTGCTGTCGTCTCCGCCATCTCCGCTCTCCGTGTTCGCTCTTTTCCACCGGCAGTTTGGGTTCCCCGGGTCGCGGCATGCTGCCGGCAGCCCTGGTGATCCCTCATTGCTGCTTTCCAGGAGTTAGCACAATTACTGTTGTTTAGACCATCTCCCAAGCTCAACACGTTGGTTCAGTAAATGAGTTGATACAGACTCTCATGGCAGGGGGGCTGACGTGTTTGCTCAGTGGAAGTGGACGGTGGTGTTCACACAGGTTGATAGCTGGCTCAAGAACCATATGAAACAGGTAAATATAGAATATTATAGCTTGTCTCCTTTCAGCCACTTTGTAATTTAAAGAGCCCCAAGATTTCCCGTGGTTCTAGGGCTGTAATCTTGGCACCGTTGCTGGGAGAGGAGGCTCGGTGCTTTTAGGGTGCCACTGGGCAGAGTGGGGCCGTGCTGGGCGGGAGGTGGGTTGGTTTTCTCTGTACCCCGTCCTGCCTTCTGCCCAGTGCAAGTCTCTGAGCTGTCCCTCCCGCGGTGGGGAAGCCTCCTGCCTTCAGGCCAAGCCTTTTCTTTCGGGTACGTTCACCGGAGCGTTTTGCTGCTCGTGTGCCAAGGTCAGCGTCTGCTGCGGTCGCTGCCACCTGCGTCTCTGTTGGCACCTGGACGGTCTCGGCGTGCCGGCACAGCAGGGCCACCTGCGGCCGCGTTGCTCACCAGCTCTGCTGCTCCCTGGCTCAGTCGGGTTTCTCACAGTCTTTGTGATTGATCCATAGCTTTGTGCCGTTGCTCTGGCATCTCTCGCCCAGCCCGTGCAGGTCGTTTCTCTGTGCCAGCACCGTGGCTCTTGGGTGGCAGCGCGGCGTTAGGGCATGGCACCGGTGGCAGCGCAGCTCCCGGCCATCCCCGGGCTCCCTGGGCAGCCGGCGGGAGATGGGCTGGGCTGCAGGGCTGAGGGGACGGTCTGCAGTGCTCGCGATGGGAAGGGAAGCACTGCCTCCACGTGCCCCTTGTGCTGCCCAGCGTCTCGCCACGAGGGTTTCTGGGTGCTGGGTTTGTACGGAGCCTGGCAGAAAACTCTGGTGGTGGCTGGGGCTTCTGGGTACTGTACTGTGAATATTTCATAGTAATTCAGTGGTTCGTAGTCACTGCAGGCTGGAAGGTATGACGCAGCATTAGAAAGACAAATTATTTGACCATTTTCAGGGACACATCTCTGAAAGGCAGCAATAAAGGTCTGGGTACAGAAGTGTTCTTGCCAATCTCGGTGTATTTACTTCTGTCTATCATGCGATCACGTTATTTATCAAATATAAAGTTAAAAAAATACTGTAGAGCAACAGGCAATATACAGGCCTGTTAGTATGGCTACAACATCTTATTAGAACAGATGGTACCTTCAGGGAATAAGGAATGTAAACAGACTGTTTCAGAAGGAAACATCCAGCCGTCTGTTATTAAGACACGCGGTAACGAGCGGCAGCGCTGTAGCAGTGCTGTACGCCTGGCGCCTGGCGGGGAGGCTGAGCAGGGCTCCGGCCACTTCTGTGTCGCGCGGTCCCTCGGTGGAGTTCCCTTCTCAGGGTTATTCTTGCTGTGTTCCTAAAGTCAGTCCGTTCCATGGGACAGCCGTTGTCTGCAGAGCGGCTGACTCCGAAAGTTTGT
>NW_010115050.1:0-7682 GCF_000699245.1 Pterocles gutturalis | reverse complement strand
CCAGCCTCAGGGTTTCGGGAGGAAAACCGCAGCCACTGTGCGGATGCTCGCACACAAGAGCCGTGCCGGGGTGACAGGTGCCATGGGGGGCACTGCCAGCCACGGGGCTGTCCCGGGTCAGTCTGGTCCAAGGGCTCGTGATGCTGAGTAATTGCTCCATGAGAACATCAGGGAGGTTTGAGGAGGGAGGCACCACCAAATATGGGATTTTATTTTCCATCGGGCAGTGAAAACACGGTTCCCCAGCCCTGCTGAAAACTTTTTCCCAGGCCAGCTGCTGAACTTAGTAGGGAGTTTTTTCAGCAGGCTGGGGGCAGGAGGGTGTTGTTTTTCAAATCAATGGAGATAGCAGAAACCCCACTGTAAATTTCTAGGGCAAGTGGCAAGCTGGTTTACGGAATGCAGGGAGATGAGAACCTCTGGCTTACGGAAAGCAGCATGAATTAATAATCATTTAATTGGCTTCTCCATTATGTTGCTGGGTTGGGAGATGGAAGTTTAGATGAAGGGGCTGTCAGGGGTACTTTAGCTAAAAGAACCTGATGGGTGGGAGGCGGGGTGACGGCTCCGTTCCCACCAGGATCAGCACAGGCAGCTTGGGGGACCCTTGGCGGTTTTGCCCCTGGAACGAGCAAGGGAAAGGATCTCCACTTCCAAGGAACCGTCCCATCTCACCTCTGAAATAACAGCTGGGAGGAGTTCTCCTCCTCCTGTGAAAGCAGAAGCTGCCAAGGAAGAGTGAGAAGACAGGCAGGTCTCAGAGTTGTGCTGTGGCAGACCAGCACTCCTGCACCAGCACCGACCCGCGGCACTTGGCTTTTGGGTACTTCTGCTGAGAAATGTGGATTTTTCTCTAAGGTTGGCAAATCTGAGCTAAACCCACTTAAATAGTCAAAATAATAAGAATACAAGTCATACGTAAGAATACGTAGTCATACATCATACTTTGAACCCAGATTGCTTTTTCTTTTCTGCAAGGCCTGGGCCTCGAAGCATGGTCTTGGACATGGCCAGGGTGCAGGCGCTGTGCTCCACCGTCGATGGTGCTGAGCTGCCGTTCAGCGCCGAGGCGCTTTGGAGATTTTCAGCCAAGGACATTTCGTCCCGTCTGCTCCACGCAAAGGTCCCGCGCAGCTGCCAGGAGCTCTGCAGGCAGGTGCCGAGCTGCGCGTCCTCGTTTCTGCAGGCAGAGGAGAGCTCTTAATTCCTCTGATCTGTGATGTGGACTGAATGTGTCACTTTGTGTGTTTGGCTGTTTATCAACAATAAACTTTGGTCTCGGTGTTGAAGTTCCCACTTGAGCTGTCAACTCAACAACTAACAGAACAGATACTCAGCGTGCATTTTTCAGAACTATGCAACAAACCAGTTCTTCTGGGGTCTGGACAATCATTACTAATTCTGGTTTTGAAGGATTAAAGTTACAGGTTGGATCAAGTGTGTTTAATAAAAAATGGGCCCTTTGGAGATGGTCAGTAAATGTTAATTACCTTTTACTTTTCCTAATTCTAAGCAGGCTGCTTCTGAGTAGAAGGGAAATAAGAGAATACCCTGTCGTGACTGCAGAGGTTACAGCTGGTGGTCAGCAGCTACCGGATGGCTGACAGTTGGGTCACGGAGTTTAGTCACTGCATCTGAAACCATCCCATGGGTGAGCTGCTGGAAGCGGTGCTCAGGGAAGTCAGTGGCAGAGGGTGGGGACCTGGGGCTCCTCCAGCTCCTCGTGCCTCGCTGTGCCAGCACAGGTCCCACCGCCGGCGGGGACACCAGAGGTTCGGTCAGTATCCAGAGCTCCCCTGGGTTTATTGGTGCCATTCTGTATTTCACGGTTCTCGCTCTGTTGCCAAAACTGGAAGCATTGCCATCCTTTGGAAAGGTGACCCACAGACGTGGGCAGAGGTCTCTGCAGTCATCCCCTGTCCTCCCTGATGTCCCCTGCCCCTCCCGCAGGCTGGCAGTGCCGGCACAGCTCACAGCAGCGCCCGATGAGTTTTGCAGAGCAGATGACACCCAAAGGTTTGAAGCGGCAGCTGACAGATAGAGAGCCTGGAGTCCCTGCGTGGACCGCGCAGGAGATCGATCACCTGCCGGGGCAGAGAGCTCCAAGGGGACCAAAGCCATGGCTGCATTGTCCCAGCCCGGTGCAGGGCTGGAGCAGCACTCGCGGGGCTGCGGGGCTGCTCTGGCAGACCTGGGCTCTCTGGTCCTGATGCTTGATGGGGGCTGACGCTTCAGCATCCAAGGTCACAATAAGGAGTGGACCGTGTCAACAGCAATTAGCCTCCTCGCCGGGACCATTCACATCGCCCGGGCGTGGGCCGGGCCCGTTAAGGCAGGGTGGTCCTCTGCCCACCACGGCGCTGGTTCTGGGTGGTGCTTTGCTTCTCATGCTCCAAGAGCATTTTATTAAAGGAGTTAAGGGGGGCCAGCTTTGGTCCTGTAGACATCTTTAATGACTTTCCAGTTGTGAACCCCAGGGAAGGTCTTGGTTCAGCCGGCAGATCGACCCGAGAAGCAGCCTGTCGCCCAGCGCAGGGGCAGAGCTGGATCTGCCTTGGTGTCCATAAGTCGGCCCTGACACCGCAGACTTGTTTTACCGAAAGAAGCTCAAGGTTTGGACATTTTCATGGAGTTGGCAGCACAGCAGAGTCCTGTGGATTTTGTTTCAGACACAGCCTGGACTTTCTGTCCGTGCACGGAGGCTGTGAGCCAGCCCGGGCTGCGATACCGGGCGTGCAGCCGGGCAGCACCGCGGGGAAGGGCATCGCCTCTGAGTGGGCTTTGGCGTGGCCAAGTCTACCAGGAGAAATGTCCTGGCACCAGAGCTCTTCTGATCAATGCTGCTTCCAGCGGCATTGTCGTCTGTGTGCAATGGGTGTTGTCCCTCTCCTGGAAGTCACTTTGCCTCTGTTGATCTGAACGCGCTGAGGCAGGACCTGGCAGGGAAGGCAGTAGGAGTGGGGATGGTGTTTCGCACTGTGACGTGGTACCTTCCCAAATACCGCTCGTGTCAGCAGACAGAAGGAGCTTTGAGAAGAAAGCAGTTTGCCTGGATTGTACTCAGACGGCATCTTCTGACACAAGGAGCGGATACCAGCAGGTTCACAAAGAAAATCAGAGACAAGGGGAAGAGTATGGGGGACCGGTCTGAGAATGCTACAGTGCCTTGTTAATCGGCAGCCGATCCATCATATTAAATATCCAGCTGTCATATATTACCTTTCAAGTGAAAATGAATAACTCCCATTAAGGGCGAAATGGGTTTGAAGTCGATTCGAGACAGATTAAAGTACTGTTATGAATGTGTGTTCGGGGAGGAGGAGACGGGGGCTGTGTATAATATACTTGTCCTTACAGTTTTTAAATAATAGATGTCCCACAAATTTATGTCCTGCAGGCTGCCGGGGTTTGGGAGGGCAGAGGTCAGGGCTGTGCTGCTCCCATTGCCTCCGCTCGCAGAGTGCGTTGCTGTTGACTTCTGAGCTGTTGCCTTTTTCTGTTTTGCTGAAATAAAATCACCTTTCCTCAGCTTGTTACATTGTGCGAATGTCCGGCTCCCAGCACTGGCTGCAGGCTGGGTCTCTGCCCTCGTGATTCTGGGGGGACCGCTTGCTAGGGACACCCTGAGACACCTCCCGGGCACACAGGCTGAGCCGGCCGGTGCCGTCCCGGCCGTGCCGCGGCTGCCAGCAGAGTCCAGGTCAGTTGGGTTGACGCCACAGCTTCCAGCATGTCCAAGGCAAACGTATTCCAGAGTGTTCGTATACAAAACACCCCAGGTGAGCTGGGAGCGTGCATTCTGCTTTGCTGGGTCAGCCCAGCTGCCTGTGGAGGTGACACATTGGCTTTTGTATCTGGCCAAGTACTTGTGTGTCCAACATGCCACAGGACAAAACCCTCCTGCACTTGGCAGGTTGTAAGCAGCCCACAGAAATTGCTGAGATTTCTCTGCTTCTAGCCATAACCCTTGCTATTGAAAATAATAAAGAATGAACTGGTTTTGGCCAGGCGTGATTTGTAGAACATAAGTTCGTCCACAGATTCATCCTCCTCCAACACCTGGGTGTGTGTTTCAAGAAACAGCAGCAGAGTAAATGGAAACACTGTCTTTGCCCAACGTAAGCCTCTTTGGGGATGTCCTGATATAAATCTCTTTTTGTTGCAGCACCAGCCAGCCAAGCAGAGAAGGAGCTGACGGAGCCTCCAGCATCCTCTAAACGAATATCATTTCCCAGCAGCTCTGAATCACCTCTCTCCTTTAAATGGTCAAAAACTTCAGAGGAGACCAAATCAGAGCAGGTAAGGAGGAAGAACCCAGCTTTCTGTGCATCTACAAGTAGGTAATTTGTTTCCTGTGTGCCAAAAGCAAATAATAAAATAGGAGAAGGAGGAGGAAGGATGATAACTGGTGGTAGGAGAAGGCATCGAATTATGAAAGTCTATCTGTAAAGAAGAGGAAAGCAGCAGCTGTAATAATTGCATGATTCATTTGTCTTGCTCTGCAGCTGTATCAGTGTCCATACTGCAAGTACAGTAACACAGACGTGAACCGGCTGCGGGTGCACGCCATGACCCAGCACTCGGTGCAGCCCATGCTCCGCTGCCCGCTCTGCCAGGACATGCTGAACAACAAGATCCATCTGCAGCTGCACCTCACCCATCTGCACAGCGTGTCGCCCGACTGCGTCGAGAAACTCATCATGACGGTAAGTGGCTGCGGCGTCAAGCACGTCTGCTGCCTACCCAGCAAAGGCGGAGAGTGAAGGGATGGGCTGGGCGGCTGACTTTGCGGTCGAGGGCAGCTCTGTCACCTGTCAGGGCTCTGACAGACAGGTTTGTCCCATCCCTGCATGTTCTGTCTGCAGAGCCTATGTTGTCCATGCTTGAGCGCTGTGGAAACTGGCAGTGCTGCAGTGTTGAGTAATTTCCCTGTGAAGAGATGAGGATAAATACGATTTCCTTTAACTCCTGAGGTTGTTGCGTGGATCGCATTTTGCAGAGAAGCTTCTGGGAGATGCAGGAGCCGATGTGCTGTGCTGCTCCTGGTGCAGCCAGAAAGTGCTCGCGTGTAGATGAGCACTTCCCAGGGAGGACAGCCAGGGTGATTAAGGTAACATTACAGGAAATTAGATATCAGGTTTCTGCTTAAAATATGATTTTAAGAACCAATAGAGTAACTTCCCTTGTCAGTCTTGTCTCGTGGAAAGGAGACAGTCCTATTGTGCAGCCCATGTTCTGCGCTTTGTTCACTGGATGAGGATCATTGTTATGGTTCTATGAGAGAAGTTGGATCTGTTACTTCTGTCAGGAGTCGCTCCAGCCAAAATTATGATGCTTTTGTTGGGTAACAATTCCCTTTCTTCAGAGTAACCCGAACAAGCAAGGGGTACGCTGCTGTTGGCCCAAGGGAGGTGGAACCTCACGGGACTGTTGGATACCAGAGCTGCTGTTCCAAGTGCTGGTTTTAAGGTGTTTGGAAAAGCCTGGTTTTAAATGAAAATATAAGCAGAAATAGTTACAATTATTGGAAGTAGGAAGTTAACCACTGAAGTGTGGAATTAAAGTTCACTAGATAAAATCAGCTGTCTTCACATAGAGCTCAAAACCTGTAACAGCTCCGCTTCTCAAGCAGCGTTGTGCCTGTGTGTGGGTTGTGGTTGCTATTGCAGTGTTCTGGTGGGCTTCAGATGGCAGATTGTGGTTCAGCACAAACGTGTTTGCGCCAGGCTCTTGTTCTGCCCTGCACCCTTGTTTCAGCACCTAGCATGGGAATCCTCCAGCACCGTCTCCAAGGAATCCAGGTGCATCTAACTGGAGAGCTAGTGCCTGCTGAGCAGCAGTAACGTAACAGTGCAGCATTCAGGGTCTCACCTGTGGGACGTGGGGCTGTGCTCTGGCTTGCTCTACCCCCGAGCCGCTCACCCAGAGCCTCTCTGCTGGGACTGGGCATGCTCATGAGGGCTCACCCCGCTCTCCAGCGCTCAGGCACTTGCTTCAGTAAATAGCATTCTGAGTCTCAGGACGTTCCTTTCCTGCATTCCCTTCTCATAGGTTTCACACGAGTGCGCCTTTCCATTTGCTGGTGTCAGTCTAAGATACAGGTAGAATTAATAAGGCACATTTTCAAAAACCCTTCTAAATTCACACGTAGGATGTATTGTCAGATTTCTGCACTGTTATTTCTTTGGTACAGTCTTCAAGGCAAAGGGGTTCTGTCTGTATTTAAGAACTTGTCGATGACAGAAAGTGTTTATTTTGATTCCTGCCAGTTGTTTCCCTTTGTGATGTTTTTTCTTGCCTGCCTGTTTTCTCCCTTCTTTGCCAGTTCCTGACAATGGAGGCAAATAATATTGTGTGTGTCGTAATACTCATGTTCTTTCTCAGCTCCCCTCCTGTGACATCCCCTGAGCTTCTTTCTGTCACCCTACCAGTGATACCCGCTCACCTCTTGTGACTGCTTCTCAAACACCTTGACACTTTTTATCATCCCCCCTTTGCTTTGCCAGCTGCCTGTCCTCTTGGGTTTTTGCCCTCTTGGGCTCCTCGGGGCCTGACGGCGCATCCTGCGCCCTGGGAGGCTGCGGGGGTTCGTGGTGGCCGCTGTTGGAACAGCACATGTGCCCCAAGTGGGCACCACGTCCTAAAACCCATTAAAAATCCAGCCAGGCTGATGGGTCCCAGCACTAATATAAAAATCAAAAAATAAGGAGAGGTAGGTAGGTAGGGACGAAGAGCCCCACAGCTCCGGGGCCCCGCGAAGCTGCCGTGCCGCCGGCTCCCACTGGGCGCAGCTCCGCTCTGCCGACCGCTCCCGCACCAGGGTCAAGGAGCCTTCCCAGCACAACAGACCTCGGTCTCTGCGACCTGCATCCATTTTGATTGCTGGTGCTTAAGTGTGTAAATACCTTCTGAGGACTCGAACGAATCCTGTTAGCTTCTGAGTAAATTGATAGAAGACATTTTGACCTTCCAAGAGCAGCGAGCAGGAGCTGAGACCCTTCCTTACGCCAGCACGGGTTTGCCAGGAGCATCGGCTGCGCTGATGTGAGACAGTTCGTTCCCAAGCTGGGCTGCTGGCAGAACACGCAGTTGGAACAGGTGCGGCTGGTCCTCATCCTCGCAGTTCTTTCTGGTTTTTCGCCATTGCCGTTGCCACTGGCTCTGGGCAGCTGTTCCTTCGGACCCAGAGGTGTGTCCGGGTGGGAGATTGCCCCCGTGCTTCAGGTCAAGTGGCATGTGGGTCAAAAGGTGGCTCTTCTTTGCATTGAAGGACAGATATTTTGAGAAACGGTGTGGCTTGTGCAGAACGTGGCAGCATCAGCCGTTCCTAGCATTGCTCGTTTCTCGCTGAGATCCTGGTCTCAGTCTGCCACGCGAATCGGGTCACGGTGCCGCCGTGGGGGACTTGCAGCCAGTAAATGGGAGCCAGGTCCCCTTCCACTCAGTGTCTCACGCTCAGCGCTCAGAGGAGGCTCCGGTTAATAATACCTTATCAGACGCCTTTCGGGAACCTGCAGTGTCTAATATGTCTGTTGCCGTGGTAACAGCTGCTTGTGCTCAGCATCTCGGAGCTGCTCCGTGCCCTGTCCTCTCCGCACCAGCGAGAGCCTGGCCACCTTCCCCCAGGACCCCAGGTGCTCCCCGCCAGCCAGGCACTGGGGCAGGACTGGTGGGGCTGCAGC
>NW_010115049.1:0-6520 GCF_000699245.1 Pterocles gutturalis | reverse complement strand
GCTCGCACAAAGAATTTCAATTTTTCCCTACCATAGGAACACGTTCCATAATGAAAAGGCTTTATTAAAACGAAGTGTAAAACATGACATTAATTAATGAGGCTGTGCAGGTGTGTTCCTGAAAGCAGCCCAGCATGAAGGGGCCCCGAGGAGGCTCAGCTGCGGCGTAACAGCCCCGTCCCTGCGCCACGCATCGCTCCATCGTGACATCTCACACCCCTAACAGGACGTTGCTGCTCGGGTCTGAGTCCAGATGAGGAACGCGGAGGAGCACCTGGGGAAGCAACGGCAAAGGTGCTCCCTGCAGAAACTCTGATCGACTTCTAAACCACAACCAGCCCGCGACGTGCTCTGGCCCCGGCAGCACCCAAAGGGATCTGAGCGGGTGCCTCGCACCAGGAGGGGTTTGGGAGTGAGAATGGACGCGGGCCAATAGCTCCAAGGTCAAAATGCCCCAACGCACAGAAACACACGAGCCTAAGGACGGGCCAGGCCGACACTGACGGTAGAACTCACACAGACGGAGAGCCGGCGAGAGCCAAAATGTCACACGCCAGGTGCGCTTAGCTGCAGTGAGGTTAACGCCAACTTGCAGATTGTCTGCTTTTTATGGTTTTTTTACATTCAGACCGAATCTGTGTCCTTCACTATCTGGTTATTTGTAGATATGAAACCGCTCCTGCGCTGATGACTGAATTTCACGAGTACAGACACATTCCCAGCCGGGTGACGCCGCGTACAGCGTGGGGCTGTGAACAGCCGCTTTGTGTTTCCTTTTGGCAGGAGCGCTCACAGCACCATGGAAAGATATTCTTCATCCATCTGAGCTCCCTTATTAGCTGAGACGCAGCAAATTGCACTACAGCAGGCGTGAGCACTATGCGAGGCTGCTGAAAGGAGGCTGCTGGCATCTTATTCATGTGTCAACGTAAGAAACCTCCCGAGTACAGACCTTCGAAGGCGCGTCAGCACGTAGGTAATACTGGAGGTATGGCCTGTGTGGTAAATCCGCCTTCAGGGTTTCTTTTACAGAGTGGAAATGTGCATGCACAATTGTTGCTGCGCAGGGTAGGTACCCTGGGTGGCTCTGACGATCAGCATTGCCACCAGCTAACCGCTCCAAGGACGCAAGGGCCGGTAGCAGGCTCCTGCCCTGCAAAAGGTCTCATCCTGTCTCCTCACCCAAGAGGAACCCACCCTGACCCAACAGACTGCGGCGTCTCGGGGGCTTTGGGAGCGGTGCCCGTGCGCAGGGACCCAGCACCCCTCCTTGGCGACGCGCCGGGGCCCAAGCCCTTCCCGAGGGATGGAGGGACGGAGCGGGGCTGGGCTCCTGAGCATCCTCTGCCACCTCCCTGGGACAGTGTGGCCGGCGTTCCCAGCGCGCCCTCGCCGCAGGCTGCAGCCTTGCTGGGCTCTCCGGGCACAAGCGATCCCAGACAGTCCATAATCCCCTCGACCTCCTATTCCCTAGGCAGCGTCCTGTCCCAGCGCCCAGAGCAGGCTGGCACACAGCAAGGACTAAAAACTGCCAAAAAGGGGCATTTCCTAACTTCCCAGCAATTATCTTTGAAATCAAAAGTTAGGATAAGTTTATACTGATTTTTACTGTAATTACATAGAGCTCTGTGTATAAATGCAGACACAAAGCCTGCTTTGTTTTGCTTGTAAAAAATACATGCAAACACACCCTCTGCGTGGCCGAGATGCAGCTGTTACCTTCCGAGTCCCAGCATCCAGTGAATTTTTATGGCTGAGCTATAAACCTCTGAAAAATGAGGTTTATAATAGAAACCCTGACACCATCTAAAATATAGCAGCACTATTGGGTGCTGCTGGAATATGGCCCTAATTTATAAACCACAGAGGAATCCTGTTCCATTTTGAAACTTACAGACAGTAATCTAGAAAAAGGGTAAACCACGAGGAAAAATGGTCCTGTTGTCCATGAGCTATAGCGTCTAGTCCATCCAACAATTCAAAAATCAAATGGGATGCCACAATATTTAGGCCACACACTGAATCCTGGACTGTCACAAAATAAAAACATGGTGTATCCTAGGAGGGAGGTATATTTCATAAAGCCTTGTGATATTTCCCATGCCTCTGGGCAGTATTTTTCCAGTGAAAATTTGATATAAGAACACTAGAAGTAAAGGAAAAAAAAAAGACTAGAGAAACACAACCCAAACCCTCCAGTGTCGCTTGGCATTATAAATGTTTTTGCAGAGGACTTCAGTGTACTCCCGTTTAAACTGAAAAAAAGTGGCAAAGCAAGCAGATTGTTTACTCATGGGAAACAAAACTTTACCACTAAACATCCAGAAAAAGCTTGTGGTGCCTTGAGCCTCCAGCTCTGCGTTCAGATGTCTGGAGGAGACGGTAGCTCACGGGCAGCACCGCTTGGGATCTGTTTTTCTGCAGGATGCTGGACCAGAAACCTGCCAGAAATCTTTACGGTGACCCTGGAATGCTGAGCAGAGATTCCAACCTTGGGATTTATGTCTGGAGAGTCTCTTTGTGCCTCTTGGGCCATCACTGCCCTGGGACGCCACTCCCAGCACGGCTTAGCCCCCCCCACTCAAGCGAGCCCTAAGCCCTCTGGTCTCTTCAGGAACAAAAAGCACAATTTCCTTGCAGAAAAAGCCAACAGCAGCAGCCTTTAGCGCTCCGCGCAGCTGCGCTTTGCCCAGAAACCCTCGCCGGCAGCACCGCAGCAGCGCCGGGCAGCGCGGGACGCTGGCATCCGGGCGCGGGAGCAGCTGAGCTCTTCATCAGCTGTTAGCAGGCTAACGAGGGCATCTGCAGAAGGAATAGGCACTAAAACTGAAACTAGATACAAAATAAATATCCCAGAGCTGGATTTCTTAAAAAAGATTCTGCTGAGCTATAGTTCCACATCAAATTTTTATTGAATACATTTTCTACTGAGAATTTGTGCACTAAAACCAGTCAAAATCGTATGAGAGGAGTATAAATTTCATGTAGAGTTTTCACTGCAAAAATCCTTCAAGAGAAAAAGCAAAGGCACTTTTTAATCAAGCCCACTCCGCACCCTCTCCTTCCTTTCCCCCGTAACATGAGCAGCCGGCTGGGAACGGGAGTCCCGGCGGCCCCGGAGCATCAGGGACCGCGGAGCCTCTGCTGGAGGGTCACGCGAGGGGGACAGACTATCCGCCCTCTGCCGAGCCGAACGACGGTGCCTAGGTCTGCTTCACATTCAGCAAAGCTACGAAGAAGCTGACATTTTAAAGCAACTGATGTTCTTAGCTCACGACATTAATTCACACGATTTCAGCAAACTGCTGTTAGCACCCAAACTTGACACCGCTTCTTTCCCCAAACTCAGAGCTGCTCCTCCAAAAATTATGCCGATCATATTAATCCCTAAATCTGTGATGGATTTCGTATTTGATCCTACAAAACCTGAAAACAAAGGTTAGGTTCCTGGAAGGAGGACGCTTCTCACTGTACAAGGAAGATTATGGGTCACTTTGAGTGTGGAAAGCCTCTAGGATCCAAAATGATACTGAAGACAGAAAAGCTATTTTAGGTAATTTCTTTTAGCAGCTTCCCAGCATCTAACGGCTTTAACTTCTTCTTCCCCCCAATGACTACCAAGGGAACTCAGAAAAAACTTCTTTTCTCAGAGGTTTCCAGATTTGTCAGCATAAGCACTAACCAGGTCTAAAATCAAGCACTTCTCAGAACCCAAGAGGGTCTCGGCTGCTGCGCTGCCCCAGATGCCCTTAGGGCTGGTCTTCCCCAGGACAGTCACCTGGGCTCCTGAGAAGACAATGACACTGAAGGTCAATAAATGTCAGACAGGAGATGCCATCCTGCAATAGCTATAATTGCTGTTTATCAGTACTGCACAAGAGGCAGGTCACAGGACACATTTGCTGCATTTTTCCATGAAAGAGGAACACTGCCCCGCGGTCCGGAGCTGATGCTATGGAGCGTTTGGCTTCCTGCCCCGACGCTGCTGCACTACAGAGCGCCCGGCGCAGCTACGTCGCCTCCACGGAAACAAGCGACCTTGAAAGATGTTGCATTCATTTTTCTTTCAGCGTGCTTTTGTGATGGATTTAATGTTCAATAAAACCAAAAGAATAACAGCGTTTGAGGCTCGAGCTATCTGTGCAAGCGCCATGCGCTGCGGGAGGAGCTCAGGGTGGTTTCTGCGCCTCGTTCAACCCATTTGCAGCAAAACCGATGTCGCGGCTCCGCTCTCTTCACTGTAGGCTGATAAGGGGATTTATTTTCTCCGCAGATTCCTCTTCCTACAAAGTTTTTGCGTTTCAGAAAGGCAACCGTTCTCCAAAGTATTCAATATCTAAACGTGGACACTACACGGCGAGTTATTTGTGTCCGTGAAGATGGTGCCTCCACCCCGGACCACGGGAGCTGCAGCACGTGGCGATGCCCGGCCGGACCACGCCCCAGGAAGGTCCTTCTTGCTCTCTGAAAGCACGAGGGACATCAGTGCTGTGTCTTAGAGACAGCAAAATCCCCAAAGAAGGCGGCTCAAGCACAGGTTATAGAGAGAAAGCAGCACACGCAGCACCGAGCACACGTTCCATGCGCGCTGCGCGGGGTCGCGGGGGGACTGGCCATCACCGGGCTGCCCTCCCGCCACCCTCCCCATCGGTAAGTGCACGATCTCCACTGGCTGCAAGGAGACCAGAAATACCCTCAACCTTTCTCGGGAATCTTTTGCAGTATTTGGTTGTAAAAGGAGGATGGTATGAGGACATATTCCATCCAACAGACTTGTTCTGTGCTGGTTATGTTATTGGGAAATATAATTTCCCGGGAAGAGGTCATCCTGTTTTAGAGAGACCAAACTGACAAAAACCTCAGCCTCTCTTTTTCTCTATCTAAATCGTGCTTTCTTCACTGCTTATGGCTAATAACTCCGTCGCGGGCTGGCAGGTTGTCATACAACACGCATCTCGTGGCGGCGTGAGGAGCAGATGCAAACCGGCTGACATTTAACTGGAACAAATGGATGATAAGAAAAATCTTGCACTTTCTCCTTGACACAGATAACGATGCCCTGAGGTACAATGCCTGTTCCTGCGTTTCAGGAGGGAAAGCCATTTAGACTGCTCTCCTCCCGCAGCCCCTTCGCTAAAACATTAAAGAAAAGCATGGAACAATCTCCCGGAGGACCAAGCCCATGGTCTGTACACACCATCCCCGCGGCTGCAGACCGTGGACTCGGGGCAGTTTTTAACAACCTCTGACGCCTTTCAGTATGGGTAGCACACCTACATACAAGCATGTATGCGATGGGCATCTCCCACCCACTGGTCTGACATGGGACATCACCGCGGGTGTGGACCGACGAGAAGGACGCGGTGACAACGGTGGCGGCCATGGGAGGTCACTGGGACGGAGCATCCCGGTACCTGCGGGGCAGAGCACGGCACCGCAGTGTCACAACCGGGGACAGGCGGCAGCGGCGCAGGACATCGGTGACAGCTCATGGCAGCCGTTCCATAGAAAGGGGACAGACACTCTGTCAGAAATAAAAGATGATTTTGAGAACAAAAGTGACTGGGGCAATAAGCAAGACGTTCACGCAGGGAGGACAGCAAAGAAAAGTGTTCAAAGCTGCAGGCACCCAGGAGGTGATTTACCCCAACACTCACAGAGGTGCCTTAACTGATAAAATACAAAAAGGGGGCACCTCACCGCGGGCCGAAAGACTGCGTATTAAAAGAAAAAAACATCCTGCGCTAGAAGGAGAGACCTCAGCCCTGGTGACATCTGCTACGAGCCGTCCGCTGCCTGTGCCAAACCAAACTCCAAATCTCTCAACTCGAATTGTAATTTGCTTCACGACAAAACTTCCAGCCCGACCCCCAGTTACGCCTCGCCAGCGTGGGTGAGACTCCAGCCGATGGTGTAATACATTCACAGACACCTGCAGACCTGATAATTGACCAGGGAGGATGGGATGAGATCAGCAGAACTGCTGCATTGCCACCACAAGCCCCGGTGTCCTACACCAGGAAACAGCTCTGCTGCTGCAAGGTGCGTAATTTAATAAACCATTAACTCAAACCTGAGGTGAAGTAAATGCAGCGTATTATATATTGCAAAATAGCATTAGAATTCAATTTAAGTGTCACCAAAAGCCTAATCCTCAGTATGCAGAGCATATTAATAAGTGTCTTGGAGCCTGTGGTTTGATTTAATTTCCAGCTGAGCTGTGCTGTCACATCCCTGCGATCCCTGCCGCGAAGACATCTCGGTGACAGCATCACCGCCCCGAACCGGAGCAGGATCCGCAGAGACGCACGGCCCCGCTTTCTGGGGTCTTCCCGGGCGAACGGGCGGGCGCACGCCGGGGCAGAAGCGGTCCGGTCCCAGTCTGTCACCTCCGGGTGCCGCTGCCGAGATGCCGGTGCTCCCCGGTGACAGCGGGGGGAACCCCCCGCCCAGCCCTGTTCTCGGTTCCCCTGGAGCCACGGGGGCAGAAGCATTTTTGCCAAGGCGGGGGCTCCTGTGA
>NW_010115048.1:0-39866 GCF_000699245.1 Pterocles gutturalis | reverse complement strand
AATGTATAAAAGAATGATATTATAAATATTATTATTTATATTTCGATAGAATTTATTGAAATCGGGTTTATTTCAAACTCATTCTAGAGCATGGGTTTCAGTTTGGATTATAAGGTGTGATCAGGTCAGATCATCTCAAAGACCACGAGGGGTTGCTGTAAGGACTGACACCTGGGGCTGCCTTCTTGCCTGGGAGTCAGCGGAACCTATGGCATCTCTTTAAATCCATCGGTCAAAATATAACAAGCGATTGAACGGAGAAGTATTACTTTTACTTTCCTTTGGCTGGAACCCTCTCATCTGCTGAATTCCCTCAAGCCGTAGCCCTGGCGCTCCCGACGTTCTCCCAGCTCGCTGTCTCGAATCGGAATTTTGAGAGCGGGTCAGTGCTGGTTCGCTTGCTGCCAAACCCCCGAGTGGATCCAAGAGGAATCTAACGCCAATAACTGCAGCAATGGGGAAGCAATTTAGAAATAAATTTGCCTACATAGTTTCTTCAAAGCTTCAAATGAGTAATGAGAGGTTGAGGTCCAACCCAAGCAGAAGGTATCCCTGATTTAATTCCTTGCTTTCTCCCTGCGTAGCTCTTGGTTTTTATTATGAGCGCTATTGTCTCCTCCCAAAACCTCAAGGACAGGGTTTTTTCTGTTTAGGATCAAGACTCTGGCTGAACAAACCCAGGGGACTTACCAAGGGACATGTTTTTTTAACAATAGATGTCTGTGGATGTGTAATTTGGTGTTTAAATGGTGTTGACGAAACGCACGCCGAAGCGCAGACAGGACCTATTAAGGAGATTTGGGGGAATTTCTGAGCTGAGCTGTTTAATTCTGCGTAGTGCAGCAGTCGTCTTTTGCTACTGGAGTCACTGGTTTGAGTGGGAAATGAGATGACTGGCCAGTGCTCACTGGGTACGCTCAAAGCAATTTAAATGGATTGTGGAAGCGAGAACCCACAATATTATCACATCGCAGCAGCTGCGCAGTGGCACAGGAAGAGGATCTTGCGAAGAATGACTTGCATCAAGAGAAGGAGTTTGTTAGTAATGTTATACCAATAAAAACACACATGGAGAGAAAAAAAACAAACCCCAAACCCATCAATCCCAGTTCAGCCAGCTATGAACGCGATCAGTGCTGGGGAGAAGTTCCCGGAGGGTAATGGGGACAAAAGTCCCCTGGAGCCATTCCCCCCTCTAACTCTTGCTTCCTTTGTTTCTTTTCTCCCAAATAATAATTTTGTACTAAGGCCATAAATATTTCTGATTCTTTAAGGGGAAGAATGTGTCCAGGCATGTTTCCGCTTCTCAAATATTTTGAGTATCTCGGGCATTAGGAAAGATAAAGTAACTTTTCTCGTTTTGCAGATGATGAGTTGGAGGTGCAGAGGAAGGACAGCTCCACAGATATCCCAGCAAGCGGATGACGGAGGTGTTGGATATCTGCACGTGATTAAGAATCAACGTTAATGATTCACCCTTTATTTTTCTAATTTCTCTCTGCTGTAGACAAAAGAAGCTAGAACAAATGATGGAGGAAGAAGGCTTAAAAGATGAAGAGGTAATAAATGTGGGAATTCATTGTAATGGTTAAATACGAGTGATTTGCTTTTATAAATGGAAATCTGGGATCTTTACTTGGAATTGTTGGAACACTTGGCAACTCTACGGAGCTCACCTGCAGAATTCTCACTGTGGGTTTGTTTTTTTTAAACTCTAGAAAAGAATCAGGAGGTCAGCACACGCGCAAAAAGAAACAGAATTTCTTCGCCTAAAGAGAACAAGGCTTGGCTTGGAAGACTTTGAGTCTTTAAAAGTAATAGGCAGAGGAGCATTTGGCGAGGTAAGCCCAGAAAAGACGCCTGAACGGCTTCTTAAACGGCGCTGCCGTTTGTTACAGACGCGTGTGGTGTATGCAGGTGAAAGATAAATGTCGTAACAACCCGCCGCAGATTGGTTTTTAGCTTAACGGTCACGTGCGCCCGTCGTTACGCCTAATAAACGCTGGTTAAAACCACGGCGTGCTTTCAGGGAACGTGAGTGTTACTGGAAAGGACTTGATGGGCCAAGTACGTACACGTTTGGCAGGGGCTTTGTCACCTCCTGGAGGGCACCTTGCAGGAGTCCCTTCTGCGGAGAAAGTGGCGTTGGACTTCCCTGCTTGGGCTTCTCTTGCTCAATGTGTCACCTCTGCTCAGATGATTTCATCAATTATCAGGACTTGTTTGCCATTGCTGTGCGCTGCGTACCGCTGCTTGTTTTTAATCATCTGATGGGATTTCATGAAATCATGGGAAATGAAAATGAAATTTTGATACCCAAATGTGTCAAGAGTTGTGGTTCCGATGCTGGATTTGACTCCAGTTTTGGGGATTTTCTAGGTGCGACTGGTCCAGAAGAAGGACACAGGGCACGTCTACGCGATGAAAATCCTACGTAAAGCCGACATGCTGGAAAAAGAGCAGGTGAATAGTCACCTTGAGTAGGAATGCCACCATCCATGGTTTAGGTAACTGTGACCTGTAGAGGCATCTGTGGACCAGGTTTACTAGCTAAAAAATTATGTGGGTTTTTTTTTTTCCCTCATTTTTATGGAGGAAACGGGTCAGAAAAACCTTGGATGAATTCATGAGGACCTGTTGTCTCCTGGGCTCTTTCTTTTTTATGATTTTTTGTTTTTTAAACACTCCTTGTAACAATGCAAAAGTCTGAGGAGTCTCTGTAGGGTTACAGCAGTAGTTACGGGCTGTTGTACGTAACAATCCTCAGAAGAGTGTTTCCCACCACCTCTGATGCCTCGCTTCGTCTCAGTGGAAACTGCAGTTGTCACCCTCGTTTCTGAAGGTAGGACTGAACTCGCTGCTTGAAAACACGGGGAGGCAGAGCATTTTTGTAAGGACTAGGTTTGTCTCTCTGCAGTGAAGGAGAAGGACAGTTCTATACATCTGATTTATGTTCCTCCTCATTTTACGGTGACGTGCGTTACACGTGTGAACGATTCGGTATCGAGGGCAAGGCTGGTGTTTGACGGCGTTTCTGATTTATGGAATCAGATACAAATCTCCAAGCGATGCGACTGCTGGAATTCTGGCTCGGAGGGACATAAAGCAGTGGAGTTTCATTTCTGGCAGTATGAAGGTCTGAGACGGTCGTTTCTTGTTCGGCACTGGGCTGAATCCAGGAGGTGCTGTGTGTATGTGTTCATAAAATCAGGAACTGGTTTCTGTTTCTGAAGGTACCCTGTTCAAAACCCCACCACCAGTGCACACAGGCTTTGGGCAGCACTGCTACATCGGTGCTTTGGTCTGAATCCGTGGGAATAGGCTGGAGCCGTAGCTGAGAGATGTGCAAACTGTTTAGAGCAGAGCTAGGTTTTTAGAGATGTTAGATATCTGTATAAAAAATTGAGATATTTTTGTATATAGGATTAACCTTCTTTTATAATCAACCACACGTTTGCCCTCCTGAATTATCCCATGGTAATAAATTGTGGTTTGGAGTCATCTGTCTTTAACTGGTTTTAAGA
Organism: Pterocles gutturalis; assembly: GCF_000699245.1. Taxonomy (NCBI): domain Eukaryota; kingdom Metazoa; phylum Chordata; class Aves; order Pterocliformes; family Pteroclidae; genus Pterocles; species Pterocles gutturalis. The sequence goes on along the minus strand of NW_010115048.1, from coordinate 36,342 downwards.
GCAGTGTTTTCACGCTGTCCCACATCACTTGTACGGTTCTGATTTGAAGGGGACCCAAGCCCCTGAGGATTGAAAGAATAAAAACATAAATGTGGGATATCTTTCTGTACGGAGCCTTGTCGTTTAGGAGGGTGGTTTAAATTTATCTAGCTTGAGTTTTTGCTTAAAACAATGAGGTTAGTGCTCTCTTGCCCTCCTACGTGTGTCTCGATTTATGGCAGCAGAAGTCACACAATAAGTATAAAAGTTACTCAAGTGTATGTGGCCAGTGGAAAGTTCACGGGGACTTTTGCCTTTGGAAATTTTTGAATGTAAAAGAGTCTTTCAGATCTTCATGCTGCAGAGGAAAATGGAGTTAGTGTTCAATGGGATTTATCAGGAAAAAAAAAAAAAGAAACATTCTGGAAAAATGTAGACATTTAATGAAAGCTTCTCACCTTTTTGTTGTCAGAAGCATGACTTTTGCATTTGTGGTTGAACACGTTATGCTGTTTTCTTACCTGAAAATACTGAGGGGTGTAACTGTTGAAGGTTCGATGGTGTTTCTGCCCTTGTGCAGAAGTTGGACTGCTGTCTTTTCAATACAGTACTTCGATTGTCGGCAAAATAAATGGATCTAATAAAACATTGCCTTGCAATTAATGAAATGCATATGTGTGTCTCCAGGTTGGCCACATTCGTGCGGAGCGGGACATTCTAGTGGAGGCAGACAGTTTGTGGGTTGTGAAGATGTTCTATAGTTTTCAGGACAAGCTAAACCTCTACCTTATCATGGAGTTCCTGCCTGGAGGTAACTACCTGCACTCAAACGGCTGCCGACCTCGTTTCACAGAATCACAGAATGTTAGAGATTGGTTTGTGGATTTCTAATTTCTTAATTACAAATGTCGCCTGGGACTGGGTGTCTGTGGTTCCTCTCCAGTGCTGGTTAGTGGTTGGTGAGGAACCAAGGAGGCGTCGGAAAGCTTTCTGCTCTCAGGAGTGAGGGTGTTGAGGTCCTTGGGTCAGGCTTGAGGTTATCTGCTCGGGTCTCCTACCTGCAGATGGTTGAAACCTTAATATTCTGCTGGTTCTTATCCTTACTACCTACAGAACCGTCACATAACCAGTTTTTTATTTTTCTAACCTTTGGTTTTTAGCTGGCTTGCAGCAGAAGTAGCTTTTAAGGTGCTTTTTCCAAGGATGATGTTTGTCCTTGAACGATGCTGCTGCTGTAACTCGCTTTAGAAGAAAGTTCTCCTGAAAGGCTGTGATCTGTGTGACTCACGAAACCACAAGAGATGACACTGCGCAAATGCAGCCTGGTTTTTGTAACAGCTCTGGAGCTGAAAATATCTATTTTAACCTGGGATTCAGCTGCGCAGTGAGGAGTGGCGGTCCATCGCTGACGCTTGGTTGAGGGATGCTCCTGTGCTGCTGTTTCATCTTTATGCTGTTTAGCTGTCCCAGGAAACTCAATGTGATTACTGCACAAGCCTTTCCACACACAGTGACACGAGAGAAAATAGAAAAGTTTGTCACAGAGGTGCTGGGGAGCTGTATTATTTTCTGTTGAACCAGTTTAGATTTCCTGAGGCTAGTTCTTTTCTCTGTAATAGTCTGCAAAATGAGCAAGGGGGGAGTTTGTGTGTTCACGTGTATTTACCTTTGCTGTTCACGGGGGGGGCCTCGTAGGTGATATGATGACACTGTTGATGAAAAAAGACACTCTAACAGAAGAAGAGACACAATTCTATATAGCTGAGACCGTGCTAGCCATCGATTCTATTCATCAGCTGGGTTTTATCCATCGGGACATCAAACCAGACAACCTGCTTCTGGATAGCAAGGTACGTGCAGCCCGCTGGCTGGGCAATAGGGCTTGTGATTTTTAATATTTCAATATGTAATATTGAAATAGGAATATTTTTAATATTAGCTTTTGAGGGGATATCTGACATATCACTGGGGGGGAAAAGAAACCAAGCCAAGCAAGACCTCTCCTCCACCTTCATACCTCGCTTACGGGCTCCTTCTGACAGTTGTTGAAGATATTTTGGGTTATTTTAGCTGCAATTTAAACCACGCGGTTCCAGTTCTCCCCTCTTACTCAAAGATGTTTCCTTTTGGTGTCACATCTGTTCCGCTCACGCTTGGCAGCTGTTGGGTAGATGATCTTACGGAACAGAAGGATGTTTCTGTCCCACGAGCGAGGCTGCAAACGGAGACGGTCTCTCCCACAGCATCAGGGGGTGTTTCTGACGGCTGGCCAGGCTGCCCCAGGCAGTTTGCAAAAAGCTTGATTGGTTCTGTATCCTCCTATTGCTCACTGCGAGTTTGCTTAAAATTTAGCTAGTTTGGAGAAAGTTTGCCAGCAGGAAACTTCTAGCCAGGTTATAACACACTCTTGGAATTTCTGATGGAATTCAGTGTGTCTGCATCCAGATTCAGGACTTGGAAAAGGATTTCTGTTTTAAATACACATCTAAAAATTCCACCTAGCTGCTGTGGCCGCATGTTAATGCCCTAAGACAGACCCAGTCACTGAATTTAAGGTGTTTATCTGTTGGGGCTACGCACAATCCAGGGACTACAGCTCCCTCTGGAGACGGTCGCTCTCACTCTGAAGCGGTCAGGAGCTTGCAGGAGCTGTGATTTCTTGAAGCAAATAGTTCCTGGGCTTTCTCTGTGTTGTAGGGATGAGAGTATTATTAGCTTGATCAGTATTAATGGCTTGGTTCCATGTGCACATCCAGGCTTGGGATAAAACAAGAAATGCAAAAAGAGCGAATCTATTTATTATGCAAAAGAGAGGGAGGGGAAGAAGTAGAAATCTTTCCTTGCTAAGCTAGTGTCTCATATTGGTTTTGTATTTTGGGTTTTTCTTCCTAGGGCCATGTGAAACTCTCGGATTTTGGTCTGTGCACTGGACTGAAGAAAGCCCACAGAACAGAATTTTATAGAAACCTGAACCACAGTCTTCCTAGTGACTTCAGTAAGTGATTCGGCTTCAGAAGGGTATCGGCGTTCTTGCTGTTGGTGCCTGACAACTAATTTCAATGGGAACACTGAGGTGTAATTTTGATTTACTGTGAAACTTCTGTATAATAGTTTCAGTTACTTTAATGTACATAAACATCTTCATTTCCAGAAGTTTCAGACCCTTCTTTGCATGTGGAATAAAGCTCGAAGTAAAACTTGGTGTGAGTTGGTAGATGCCAGCTGTATCTCACCTTCTTTATCTGAGGTTGGAAAGGATGGTTTTGGGGTAAAAGGGGAGGTTGGGTGACCAGTAGGATTCAGTCACATATATTCCAATCTCCTTTAGCTTTCCAGAACATGAATTCCAAAAGGAAAGCAGAGACTTGGAAGAGAAACAGACGGCAGTTGGTAAGTACATCTCACCTGCTTGGAAATGTTCTCTGCTGAGCTGTCGCATTCCAATGGCACACGTGTTTAAATGACGGCATTAATCCATGTCAGAGCTCTGAACAATGCTGAAATGAAAAAAAAAAAAAAATTACGTTTCTTTTAAAAAGAAGAGTGACTATAGTTTGTCCTTCATCCATCTGCTGACCCAGCTGGTGACGTGTGTGCCCGAGATGGTGCTGCCGTAATTATTTACATTGATGCCTCCTGGCTAAAACGAACAGTTTTTACCATTTCCAGTGTCACAAGGGGCTAGTCCCCCGTTCCAAGGTGTATACAGACAATGGTCGCTTTCCCCATTTCCCTGACGGTATTTTAAGACTCTTTCACATGAACATTTTGATTTTGTATCTACATATCTTGAAAAAAAGGCTTTAAACAACTTTGCTAAAAGATCTTAGAGACAATCTGGTGTCTTCCTCCAAATAACCACTGTTGTACAAGTTCCCACTTCCCTCCCAGGCAGTTTTCTGGAGGGGTGTGTAACCGGGGGTGTTTGTTCCAGGCGTTTTCCACGGTGGGAACTCCAGATTACATTGCCCCTGAAGTTTTCATGCAGACCGGCTACAACAAGCTTTGTGACTGGTGGTCGCTTGGGGTCATCATGTACGAGATGTTGATCGGTAAGAACCAGGCAGGGCACGGGTTTGAAGCAGGAATCGGGGGGTAGGACATCAGCCGTATTTACGTGCTTGGGCTCAGGTTCTCAAAGCCTCCACTCCTCGCGTGCTGTGCGGGTTTGTTCAGCTGCACTGTAGACTTCAGTACCTGCAGGAATTATTTTTGCTTTATACAAGATTGTATTTTTCTTTCTTTTCAGGTTATCCACCCTTCTGTTCTGAGACTCCTCAGGAAACATATAAGAAAGTCATGAATTGGAAAGAGACTCTGACATTTCCTCCAGAAGTTCCGATATCTGACAAAGCAAAGGATCTTATTTTAAGGTGCCAGCCGTGTGGTTTGCCAGTTAATACAGTACTGATCTTGTCTTGCAAACTACCCTACGTACCTCTCATAGGTTGTTTCACATGAAAAAAGCCTGATGCTTGTGACTCTGTTACGCACATGCATCAAACGCTGAACTCCCTTGTCAAATACATTTGTCTCGAAGGTCATTTAGTGCAGCCCTGACTGAACTAGACTAAAAAGGAGCTCCGGTGTAAGTGCTCCCAGTCTAGCAAAACACAAATGTTTCTGCTCTTTGTTTTGTCTGTGAGCTGCTCCTGGAAGCAACTTAATCTCTTTGCCAGAGCTAGTTTCTTACCCCAGCAATGGTTTTGACATTGGCTGCACCGGAGTATCCCAGCGCGTGCTGACTCTTGCTCTTTCATTTATATTTTCAACCACTTATCTATTCTCAGGACAGAAATATAAATGTCTAGCTTTTTAGGCTTTATATATTCTCGTGCTCTGCACTGGTCCTGAAGTAGAAAGGGCCCGTTATCCTGTTGGGAAGGAATACCACATCCTAACTGGAGCATTTGGCATGACATTCCGAAGCATGACTTTGTGTGTTGGTTTTGCAGTGGGAGTTCTTGACCTTCTCCATTTCTATGTTAAGAAACCGTAGTGGTATCAGCTCAGAAAGCCATTCCATTGCTGGATGGAATGCTTTCATTTTCATTCTTCCTTCATTTTCATTCTTCCTTCCATCCCAGATTTTGCTGTGAATGGGAGCACAGAATTGGTGCGTCTGGTGTGGAGGAAATAAAGAGTAACCTGTTCTTTGAAGGGGTTGATTGGGAGCATATCAGGTAAGATGCTTTGCAGAAAAATCAAGCTGCTCTTTCTCTAGAGACTGCTTAAAGCTAGTCCTGTTCAGCAGAGGGGAGCAGCTTGACTGGCATTTCTCCAGCTGTGGGCGAGAGTATTTTGTTCCTTATCTGAAGCTTGCTGAGGTTTAGGTACCTTCAGTCTTTGGTTCTGTTAAGAAACGGAAAGTGGCTGAATCCTGCCTTTGAAATCTTTAATGCTGAATCTGCTTTTCTTGGCAGAGAGAGACCTGCTGCAATTTCAATAGAAATTAAAAGTATTGATGATACCTCAAACTTTGATGAATTTCCAGAATCTGATATACTTAAACCAACAGGTAAACGCTTTGATTCTGCGTGTAAAGGGTCCTTCCTCTCCTCCGGTAGAACAGTGTAACAGTGTTAATCACAGAAAGGATCGCACTAGATGCTAGTTTGGGGTTTTTTTTAATCATGATGGAATTGTGAGCTGGTCTCACGGTGCAGGGGTGTGTGGGTTTCAGGAGGTGGGATGCAGACTTGTGAGTGATGTGGGAGCCGCCTGAGAAAGGACATCTCCAAGAGGCAGCTGAGCTCCCAGAGTTCAAATCTCAGCAGGACCCGCAAGCTTCCTGCTGGCATGCCCAGCATTTCATATAGGGTAGGGAGAGGGGGGGACAGAAGGGGACAGTATGTTTTGGTGTAAATCTCTAAAGAATTCTTGCATTTCCGTGTCAAAGCACAGTCACACTTTGGCTCCATGTGTTTAAGAAACTCGACTGGGGTTGAAGAATGAAATGGGATGCCTAGACTTATGATACTTCTTTCTTTAGGAGCCTTCTCCCCTACTCCACATCCAGTGGTTTGTATGAAAATAAACTTCGCAGCCTTCAAAGGATAATTTTTTTTTTTCTATATCTTATCAGTGGCAACAAGCAACCACCCAGAGACCGACTACAAGAACAAGGACTGGGTTTTCATCAACTACACCTACAAGCGTTTCGAAGGTCTGACAGCCCGAGGAGCAATACCATCCTATATGAAAGCAGGAAAGTAATAAATCACCTGGGACAACTTCTGAGCCGTGGAATTCTGTTCCTGTACTTTGGGTTTATACCCATCAAAGAACTTTTTCTTTTTTTTTTAAAGAAAACTTGAGGGCTATCAACTCTTGGAGGAGACTTCAGGACCCTGTTTTGTTACACACCCTGGCTGTTACTAAGGATTTTTTTCTTTCTACGCCATTGAAAAAATCCACAAAGTGTTTGCGTCATCTCTGCTGCGAGCACATTTTGCTGCTTCAGGAGCAAGAGTTACAGTTTTCTTTTTAAATTCTTTGCCAGACTGTACAGTCCATCACGAGATGAGAGCGAGCCTTCACGCTGACTTTGCAGAGCACGGATGTTGATAGGGACTGGGTTGCCAGTCCTGCATTAAATGACAAACTCAAGCAGCCAATTCCGCCAGCGCCGTTTTCCCGGTGGCTAAGGACTTCAGTGCAGAGGAAACAAAGCAATAATTAAAGCTTGAGATAGACGACTCTCCAGTAAACTATCTAGTAGAAGGACACAACTCGTATTGCCTTATCCTTCGTTTGTAGTGCTGGTTTTTATAATGCTACTTGGAAGCCTCTTCAATAGCATTTCTCAACTCTGTCGCAGCAGCCTCCAGTTGCGGTGCACTTTACTTTTGGTACTAAGACAGTGACCCTCAAGCCATTTAATATTTTTTCTAAATTAAAAAAATTGTGCAACGCTTTTTTTTTTTTTTTAATTTTCTAGACAGTGATAGGAGAAACGGGGCCACTTCCTCCACCAAGCGCCGGCAGTTTTCAGTTCCTGTCTGAAAGGAAGGATCTATAAACAATGCAGGCAATAAAAACTACATCTGGAAACATAAGTGAAGCTGGAATTAGGGCAGAGAGGGAGGGAAATTCATTTCACCTGCTTCTTGGTGGGCATCTTGTGCACAGCTGGGTCAGCCCTGAGGCTTCCCCTTCCTCCCCTGCCATCTTTTGGCCACTTTTAATATCTGCTGTTCATTGATTTAGAGATGAAACCATCTTTTTGCTCATGGTTTTGAGCAGAACAAGATCAGATTCTTCTGAGCTTTGCTGCTGGAGGCCTCCCAGGCTTTTCCCTGCAGAGCTCCTCTTGCTGGCAGGGCTGAACCACCTGTCCCTGGGCTCTTCCAAAGGGCCAGTGCCTCCGGAGCTCGCTTTCAGGGCAGTGGAACCCACCACCTCCGCTCTTGGATTATTGCCTAGTGTCATTTATAAAAGTACATTCAGTTATGATCAAGGATGCTCACCAGGAGAGCCCCAAAGTGCCTTTCTCTCCCTAAGCATCTCTCAGAACATGACTGTGTTTTGGGAAGGAGGATTGCTTCCTTTTTATCATCATGAGCTCCACTCTGCACTTCCAGGGGCAGCTGGCATCAACCTTTGGCTCTGCCTGGTTCCAGTCTTTAATTTGCAATTATATATATTTTTTTTTAAATAGAAATGTAATGAGGTTTCTAAAAGCATGGATCAATTTTAATTGTTGTGGATTCTTCCAAACTTTTATTGGTGCTGAACACTTAACTACATAGCACAGACAAAAAAATATTTAGAAAGAAAGCTAAAGCAGTGTTTCAAAGTAAAAGGAAGGCTTTCGGTTCTATTGAGTCCTAACTTTCTAGATTAGTAAATGAAAGAAAATGAGTTTGTAGTGAAATTTTTTGTAATAGGAGCTTTTAGGGAATTTTTACCTAGATGTCTTTTTGAACTGAGTGCCATCATGAAGGACTGAGGGGGGGGAGTGAAAGTACCACATCCAGCTCAAACCAGGTGATGATAACTCATCCTCTCCCTCGCCAGCCCGCGTGTTTTTCCATGTGTCCTAGGAGTTTCATGAATTGCCATCAGCTGTTTAGATACCAGTTGGATCTCATGAAAGTGAAATGCAAAACCAGCCTTCATTAGAAGTACCAGGATCACAGCAGGGCTCACTCAGATGAAAAAGGGCTAACTGAAGTAACGAGTGCTAGGATCAGGCTTTTCACCAACGAGTCAGTAATAACACCTTCTGCTCCCCTTTTTTTTTTTTACAAAGGGCTGACACCAACTTCTAAAATGGCTCTGTCTCTTTATCCTGCAGTTCCTTCTACCTACTTGAGAATGTTGCCTTATAAACCATTGGAAAACTAAGAGGTATTAATGGCAAAACATTTTTTTAAATTCCTAACAGCTTAGATACTGCCTTAAAATAAATAAAAAAAAAAATCCTTTAAAGCTGCTGTGGATAAGGAATAAATGATTTTGAGTAGCTGCATTATCCCTTTACTAAAAGGGACTGGCATTTTTATTTATAAATACCAAAGATGAAGAAGCTACACAATTCTAAGTTGTGATAGCCTGCTGTGAAAAAACCTATCTAGTGCTACGTATTGTGCATTGTGAGTGCATGTGTTTGAGAGTCTTCTGAAACCTCTGATCGGTCACTTTGTGAGTTAAAGGTGAAGTTTTTCAAAGGCCCAAGGAGCAGTTGGGTACCTCACTCCTGTTATCTTTTGGTACAAGTTGGATGTCTTTGAATCTAGTTCTTGTGGACACCTTTCCAGGGGCAGGTTTCGCATCCCAGTTGCATCGTTATCCTGCTTCCCATTCCAGCTGCTTACCAGCCCTAGGAAAAAAAGGACAGTGTCGTCTTGCCAGGATCCATACTTCCCTGCTAACAGATGAAGATTTTTGTATGCCCGTTCCATCTCCCACCTTAGCCAAACATTCTTCTTGGCTTGTGTAGTGAGGTTGTATGTATCTTTCAGCTCTTTTTTTAAAGCTGCAAGCAGTTGCTGGACTTCTAGGAGTAATTCCAACCTGAATTTCCCCTGGATCTGAACGGGAGTTATGCTGCCAGCTCATTTCCGTATCATGCCTAGCACAAAACTGCACTGAGAGTTTCTTATCACTGTGCCCTGACTCTGCCTTAACCTCTACGGTGAAAAAGTGTTCTGTAAATATTTCAAAGCTGTTAATAAATTGCACTGTAAAATTTGGCAAGTGTATTGCGTGTTGCTGGGGGAAGCCAACTTTTTATAGAATGATCTTTGCATTGTGTTGTGTAAATAAAACCCTCTTAGTAAACACAGTTTTGCTGGCACCTTTTGTTTTTACAAACTGGAATCTCTCAGGTGTGTATTTTTTTTTGAAAGTGATTTTAAAACCAAGGGCTTGGGTATGAGGATGCAATGGTCACTCAGGGGTTGAAGACTGCGTTTCCAAAAGATGCAGAGTAGCCATGAAGACCTGAGCACCCTGTTAATGATGAAAGACAGTGGTGTCTTTATGAAAAAAAATCAGCATTTCTGGGCAGAATGTGCCCAGGCTCCTGGCAGGGGTGGACAGCCCTGGCCTTACACCCAGGTGCCCTGCATTGTGTAAGCATCACTCCAGTTTATCAGCTTCAGGGCAAGTTCTTTTTCATCTTTTTTCTGTTTTAAAAACAGATAATAAGCCGCAAGTAGCATTGGAAGCAAAGCTACGACCCTTTATTTCTTTTTTCTCCCAGTTTGTAACATGCCAAAATCAACTTACAGTTCTTATTTCATTGCTTCGCATTTGCGACAGCTCCATTTGCGAGTACAAGTTAGCTGTCACCTCCGTAATCCCACTAAATTCCACTTTGTTCACAATCTCTAACACTTCTCTCAAGCTTCATTAAGAAAACCCTTGAAATATATCCAACACTGGAGATGGAGATAAAAGCCAGACCTGCTCCAAAGCTGTTTTCTTCCAAAGCCAGAAGTAGGCAGAAGCAGGGAGCATCTTTCGCAGCAGAGTAACCAAAGATAGCACTGGGGCTTGTCTGAGATGCTGCAGAGCTCGTGGGTGACGTGGTGTTGGCTCACACCTGCGCTATGTGCTGCTTTTAGAGCAAAGAGCTGGCAAACTTTGAGTCCTCTGGGCACACGTGGTAGTAACGCTTCTGTACAAGGTCTCTGCCAGATCAACCAGGCTCTGCCTGCCGCAAAACTGCTCCTAAGACTTTGGGGTCACAAGCCATCTTTAGGTTCTGAAGCAAGGAAACAAAACCTTCTAGCCATCCATCACCTGCTCATTCTTATACTCCACATTTAAAACAATTTCTAAAAGAGCCAAAGAAGCCACGTATCATTTATACTTTAATACAGAAAAGAAACTGTACATCTGTAGTTCATAACACCACAGGTAACACTTTGAATATCTAGAATAAGACAAAACTTGACCTTGGATGTGAACAGTAGGTGACCAAGAGGAGGAAAAGCAAAACGCACACTTTTTCCATTTTATTTAGTGTTCCCATGGGACTCACTCTACTAAAAAAAAAAAAAATCCAAAACACATCTTTAATTACTTGGGAAAGCCAATCAAGTACAGTAGCTTTTCAGAGTGGTAAAAACTGCATGGAAGTCACAGAAGCTGGACACCTCTATCCCATGCTGAAGGTCCAAATCGATTACACAGAGTACCAGGAGGTTCCCAGAAGGCACTAGCAGCCTTTAACCCTCGGCCCGCCGCAGTTAAGGGTCTGGGGTCACTATTTCTAATAAACTGGCTGAATCCTGCAAGAGGCCGGGCTGACACTGGGCTCGGGGACAGACACTGGTGGGGTTTGGTTTGGCCGAGCATGGGACTGAGCTGTCAGATCCTGGGAGGTGCTGTCCCATGCTCAGCATCTGAAGCCTCAACACAGTCCTGCGGGGCAGCGCTCAGCGACGTGCACGTGTCCTTAGAGCAGAGCATGTGTAAACTCCAAGTCAGCTGACTAACACCAATACACCTTTACTTAAAACTTAAAACACTGCTGTAAAAATAAATACACACATAAAAAAATAATCCATAGCGCCTGGGGACAAGCTCCATCGTTGCTGGGGGGACAGTCTCACCGCTGCCTTTGCTTGACTTGTGGGAACGGCGCGTTCCCGAGGCAAGTAATGGGTTTGGTCTGGCCCTCAGCTGGAAGGTTAATGGTCCATACATCTTCCTTTCTCTACTACAAAAATAGAAATTCACCTAGAGCAATAATGGAAAGTGATTGCACACCATGCCTGTGCGGACACTGAAGGACACTTCTCTCTACTGATCCAGTGACACAGAGGATTTTTCCAAAGTCAGGTGGACCTGGGCATCTGAACCCCTGGGGCTCTCAGGAGGACCTGAAGCACTTTTGGAAATCTTCCCATAGGCACTTACAAAAAGAAGAAATCCATTTGCTGCACTTAGGGAAGAAGCTAAGAACAGAATGCACAGAATGGAACCTGTAGCCATACAAATGGGAACTAAATAGATCAGCAAGTACACACCTTGGCAGAGATTTTGTTACTCCTAACTAAAACACCACTCATAAACCTTGAGGAAAATTTGTGCTTCATATTGTCATGTTACTTACACTAAAAACCACAAACATCCTCCACAGCAAACAGTAGGAACAATCTTCAATGCTAAGTCTACCATACACTTTGCAGACATATGGAGAATAATAAAAATTTGCTTGATGATGCAACCCTGACACCAAAGAATTAAACCTTCTAGGGGCAGACTGGCACCTACCTCTATTTTACCAGCTATGAGCAGGTAACTCAATGCGTAAGTGGGACAGATTTCAACAGCAGTCAATTGCAAGAGCAGACCTAACCTGAACTTAACAACTCTCCTGGGTTAAGCAGAGACAGAGTTAACTTTCTTTATAACAGCTTAACCCAGGACAACAACTTTCCAAGGAAGCAGCTTTCCAACAGGACCAGCTAGGCTCTGCTGTAACTGAGTTAACCACCTTGGAGCGTGTCCACACCTACAGTCACAGCTTTGTTGGCCCCGAATCCAAAATGAACAGAGCCTTAACCACAGACCGGGATTATCTATTCACACCAGCAAAGGAGAACTGTTCCTAGGTACATGTATTCTTCTCTACTGAAAAATTTACTATTGGTATTTCTTACCTGCCTGACAGCAAATGGTCCAGTTAGTTGCAAACTGGGAAGAAAGCAGCTGGCCTTTTAAAGCTGCAAGAGTAGAATGCCCCTTGGAGAGTCTACAGAAATTTTGCCTGAGTAAGGCTGATGAGACCAAGGATTTTACTCAGGTAATAAACTGGCTGTACTGGGAGCTCCTCCACTGGCTTTTCTTATCTTAGCAGGGGGATGGAGGAGAAAAGAAAGTCTTCAGCATGCACAGTCACCGCTAGAAAGGTTCTTACATCTATCAGGCTACTAGCCAGATCTACTTTGTTGGTAAAGTATCAACTACAGTCCTTTCTTTTTGGCTTTTTCCTTCAGCATAATCTCCTTGTTTTACTGAAGTTAACAGACAGCATCCCTAAAAACAGCAATTCCACCTTACAGAGAAATATATATGGGAAATTCCAGTGAACGCACAGACACTTCCTATTAAACGAGCTCGTCCTTCCCTAGAACAGCAGTACAACACACCAGATGGAAAGCCAGGTGGCAGTGTAAACAGATTCCTCCACGCTCAGGATTTTGCTTTCATTCCTCCACACTCAGGATTTTGCTGTCACAACTGTGCTACATTTCTGCTGGTTGATGAAAGAGTATCATCTGTCCTGCTTTGATGTTCGCTCCTTTGTAACTGATTATCACAACAGCAAAGCTGTGTGCCTAATGGTAAAGGAAAGCTTTGTCCTGACAGGCCCAGAATTTCCTCTCTCTCATGTCAAACAAGACCTTTCTAAATACTTCTGCTCTTCTTTTAGAAGTTTAAGTAAAATATTCAGCACCCAACAGTCTGGAAGCCTTTGTAGTAGAAACAAACAGCATAATTTCTCTTTGTTTGAGGAGTCGTTGCTTTGGATTGCACAATTAGACTATGGAGCGTGCCTCTTTATTAACATGCTTGAAATATGACAATGGAGTAAAAGCATGAATGAGGACAAAGCACCTTGCAGGAGTCTGTGTTGCATCACCTGGGATGAAACTATGCTGAGATGTTCCCACATCAAGCAGGACTATCCACCCTGAACCACAACTAATCTGGTAGATCGTTAACAGCCATTTGGGAGAAGGGTGCGTTCAGCCTGTCCAGTTCATCTACTTGAGGGGGGTGATGCATTATAACCTCATGGTCCTCTGAAACGTCATCACCCACGGTGACGAGGTTTGTTAGAGACTTGCTCCGAACACACTGGAAATCAACATGACGGCTTTTCCCTTCTTCCTTTTCCCATGACATCTGGATGAACGGCCGCTGAACATAGTTGTAGATCACTTCTGACCGGCCACCAGGCCTCCTCTTCACCTTCTCTTTACAGGTGGGGTATCCTGAAAACACAGAGAGTCAGCTGCACTACACACCTCTGACTTGCACAAAGGGACAATAGGGTCCCTGCACAGCCAGGCAGGAGTGATTATGGAGCACTTAGTAGACAAATGCTCACATTCCACATTAATGGCTTGCAAAAGGCCCCTTTTTTTTTCCCCATGGTGCAGCATTGTGCGTGGTCCTACAATCAATGCCTGCACAAAGTTAGCCATTCTGTGAGCAAAGAGCCACTACAAAAATAAGACAGTCCCCCAGGACAGAGCATGTTCTCCAAACTCCCTAAGGGAATGCCTGGATCAGCAGGCAGAAGGGTGACTACCCTTTCCCATTTGCTTGGTCCTAAAGAGACAGTACATGCTATGTATTTCTCATTTTTCCCTTAACTTTTGACCCTCCTGGCCAATTTCAGTGAAACACGACAGAGGTGAAGGAAGATGCCCCAGGTTCTACTAGTTTCACGAAAATAAATACCTAGTAAAACCCAGAACAAAGTAAGAAATGCCTGGAGTCCAGAGGAAACCAGGCTTTGCTGACTATGGAGTCACCTGTTTTAGGTTTCTTTAAAACTGTTTTAGAGTTTCCTTTGTTGAAGAAACACTTTACCTTCAATGCCAATGCGAATGTTTTTCAGGCCCCGTTCCTTTAATACGGCTTTTGCAACATCACGGTTCTCAATGTACTTGAAGAATCTGTACAGCTTGGAACTGTAAAGGACTTCAGAAATAAAAGGATTGGTTAGAATCTGCAAGGAGGGACCTCCTCCCTGCTCGTGACACGCTCAGCTGCGGGGGTGCCAAAAACCAGCTCTGGTTTCCAAGCCCTACTTCAGGTGTCTGTTCTCATCGCTGGAGTAGCTACACTTCCTTGGTGGGAGGGTAGCGACAGACATTACAATCTGGAGAGAATGGATGGTGATGGGTGTGTGCAGCAAAGAGTATTCACTCCCTAGAGAGCCAGGAAAAGGCTGAGGGGAGGCAGCAAACAAAAGGAAAAGCTGCAGTGAGTGCTGTCATTGCCAATGCGGGCAGTCACACCAAAGCTCTCAGGAGCCAGGTATCCTGCCTCGAGCAGAGGGAATGTAGGAAACAGGACTCCATGTGCCAGCAGCTCTTCCTGAAGGAAGACTGCTGTTTGGGTAATGAGCCCTTTCCTAACGGCCAGATGTCTGGTTGTAACTAAACACAGCGCCAGGAGCTCCATCACAGTGCCCTTACTTTGTGAGTACTCCTCGCCCATGGGAGGTGGGTGATCTTCATCCCAGTCCACGGTGTCTTCATCCGTCAGCACGACAATGTGGCATTCACGCTCCCCTTTCCTGGCGCTATCCACCATGATGGGCAGGATTAGCTCCTCCAGGTAGCTATCAAACTGCTTGTGAGCACCGTCGTTGGAGAGCTCGTGTAACAGAGCACCTAACGAGACACAAATCATATGATGAGCTTTTTTACACAGTATGAAAAGATGTCTCAGCTCTACACTTTCCAGACGCATTCACGAGCACAGCCTGCATTCCTCTTTAGCTAAACTCCTTAGCATATGTTCAGATGCACCAACAGCCTCCAGCTCCAGAACTGGCAAAATCAGATCTATGAGGCTGCATTTCAAATGGGATGCGAATGACACTGTAGAACCATTACATTACCATTAAAAAACCACCAAGGTCCAATCAATACAGCAAAACACTAACAGACTGAATAATTAATCCATTATGATACTTAACTTGAATTTCCAGCAACAACCTGTCCTTGAGAGCACATTTTCTGCCTTCTCTGTGATCACTCGTCAGATGACAGCGTAGGAAACTCTACGCAAGGCCTGTGCTGTGATACCTCATGTCCCATTTCAGTCCAGTGCCTTTCCCAGATTTACCTATTTGCGCTTCTTTGCCAGCATACCCACCAAAAAGCTTCTCCCAGTCAGATCCCTTCGTGACTAGGAACTCTCTACTACTTTCCAACTTTGGTATCTTTGGTTCCTGCTCTGCCCATCACTGTTTAGCATAAATTATTCATGATTCTCTGGTTCATTTTAGATAGGAGTTACAACCCTGCTTTTACCCTTCATTTTATTTGGCTGTAACAGTAAGCTCCTCTCCTCAGCCTCTGTTACTAGAATTTTTACCATTTAAATTTGCTTTTTTGAGCAAGGTGCCTGCGTTCTGCAGGATTCAATCACTTCACATTGGATTGATGGTGCAAAAAAGGAAGCTGTTTAAATGCAACACATACAAGAGCGCTAGTGGAGTCCAACACCTTCCTGCTTAAAGTAAAGCACATGATTAAGAACTGCACTGAATCAGGATCGGAGCTCTCCAAACCATGCAGATCATCTAATAAGAGCTGATTTCTCTCCATACTCACTTAAATCTTGACATTTGATTGTGTTGAAGTCAAAGTTGATGCAGAGATAATCACATGTGTCGCGAAGGTCTGGGATGGAAATCCCATCAGGGCAGTTAATGATTCCGGTTTTGTAATAATCCTGCAAATAAAAGGACAGTTTATGGAGAGAAAAATTAAGAATAGCTTGGACTCTGATAATTTTTAATTAGCTCTTTGTTTTGTTAACCAACATCTGAGAGTTACAGAGGCTATATATAGCTCTGTGAACAGTAAAAACAGCCCTGCTTGTCCGAGAATCTGCGTCTCTTTGCAGATCCTCCTGGGTCTAATAAACCGTGAGCTCCAGTTAAAACTTTTCCTGTGGCGTAAGGTTTCATAACATCTCATATACAACATGCATTTATACGCAGCCAGGAGCTCAGGAACTACAATGGCACGACCCAAGAAAGGTAAAAGGCGACATGAGCAAATATCTGAAATGTTGACTCATACCAAATTCTACTAATTTTTTTTTTTTTTAATCCCAATGCAAACCAGGAATAAAATAATATGTCCCAGGGGGTGTGCAGCTGCCTGGGAGATGGTTCAGTTTTGCACATGTGACACACAGATTGTTTTTTTCAATCTGAAAACATCTCCTTACCAGCACAGTCCGGAACACAGCTGAGCTAATTCCTTCTGCGATTTCATATTCTCCCTTTTCATTTGGCCTGGTGAAATTATATTCTCTTCCTGGTCCAAACATTCTGAACAGATAAAAATGTATGTAAGTGCACAAGTACACTTAAGAGCTTGAATTCTAGGGACCAATAGGTGGACTGAGGTTAAACAAACCCAGCAGCGACACATATATACAGTCATTTGAAACCTATTTGCAAATCTCTGGTAAATAAGCACAAGAGCTGTCTCAGCTAAGTCCTCCTATAGCTGGACTCTGTCTGTTGCTATAGCTACTGTATTGTATGGAACAAGGCACAGCTTGGCGGAAGAGACCATTCAAGCCAAAATACCCTGGCAGGAACGCCCTTTCAATGAGGCTGTGCAGGATAACCACCGCGTGCCTTTTGACCCCTTGTTTTACTCAATGACCTGTGCGAGGGTCAGTAGCCCAGCAGAACCTGGCTGGCTGTGGTCAGAGATGGGTGAAAGCACTGGTAAGACAGAAAATTAATGCTTCCTGTCGCATTGCATCGATAGGCTCCAACCTTTAAGTCATGTTACAGGGAGCTCAGTGACTTCTCTTTTGAGAGAGGATCAGAAGATAACAGCAGAAGCGGAATGGAGCATTATCATTTTCCCCATTTTGGAAGGGAATTTATCAGCTGTGACCAGATGTACTACTTACAAACAAGGCAAACACTTGGAGAGAAGGCAAAAGCAGACCATGGCGAGCTAGAAGCACACATGTTTGAAGAAAGTGGACTGAAGGGAGAGAGAACTACCAACTCTCTCTACATCTGGTCTTGTCTTCAAGGCCTCACTTACAGCCAAGTTCTGAATGAGGTCAACCTCACTTCACTTGTGCATACACACAAGATCACAAACCAAATATTAGGGGTTCGTTCCGTTTGAACAAACATTTGACCTCCTTGAGGTACCTTGAAAATAGGGGAAATCACCCACCTTCCCAGCATAGTATCAGGGTGAGCAGTGAAAATCTGTGGGTTCACTGCAAAGCGAGTGCCATCTACCACGAGCGTCACTTTCTCTGGAGCCACTGTTTGGGAACTGATGCTTGAAGACAACGTGCAGCATCCGTGGCGTTCCTGGGTGTTCACATATTCGGACTGTCTCTTACTTCCATCCTGGAAATGACAGCTGTGCTTGTCTTCAGGAGCTGACAACATGCTACTCATCTGGGGACCTACTGGACAAGCGGTATGTCGGCATTCAGAATCTAAACCTGAGGAAGACAAACAAATATTGCAAGGGTAAGATATACTTTATTAAAAAACATAATTTCATAGTAACACTTCCTACTGCAATGAGAAAACTGAGGCATCCAGTAACAAAGGATGCCAATACACATAACTCTCAGGGCAATGTTAGATGACAGAAAACTAAACTGCATTTCCAAACTGAGCCAGCAGTTGGATTTTGGATTGAGGCATCCAGTAACAAAGGATGCCAATATACATAACTATTGGGGCAATGTTAGATGATAGAAAACTAAACTCCGTTTCCAAATTGAGCCAGCAGTTGGATTTTGGAGAAAAAATTTCCTGATGAACCATGACGCCTAGTAGCCCTTCTTAAAGCAAGATGGATTTAGTGAGTAAAGAGCAGGAGCAAAGGAATTGATCAAGGCCAGAAATACAGCCACACAGACGCCAAGTACCAACACTTACTCTCCCAGGAAAGCTGGAGCAGAAGCACACACCACACTAGAGGTGGTTTAAACCTGCAGTGCTTGATGCCCGGTCCACAGTGGGCACATGGCTCACCAGGAAACTCTGGCCACTTTCAGTTTATCTGTTCAGGGACAACCTCAGAAAGAGCTGCACATGATGATCTTGCCAAGACAAGATGACCCTAAACCCTGCTGTGCACCTTTGTCCTTCAGAGCAGCCTGGCAAAGGCACGGTACATACATTCTGAACTCCCCTGTGCAAACTGCCTTGGGATACTGGAATTTTTCCAAAACATAACACCCCTCAAAAAAGAAAAAAAAATTCTCCCTTAAAGATTGCTGTAAGGTAAAGACATTATCCTTACCCTCAGTCCTGGGAACTGCAGCGGGGCTGTGACCTCCTAGCACATTACTTTCTTCTGACTCATGGACTGCTACAGTTACGTTTTCCACAGAGCAACTGGACTCCGGATTTCTTGACCAGTCTGTCCCACCATCACAGTTCACATTCATGCTGGGCCTCCGTGACGTGAGGAGTTGGTTGCGTTTTCTAAGAGAAGAGCTACGAGAGAAAATACCAGGTTGGTAGTTTTGCAAGAAACTCCCAAGCAACAAAGCTCAAATCCCTGTATCTGGGACCACAAAAAAAGTCCCTCAGGCTCCAAAGGCATTTCTTCAGACAGTTTACTGGGCTTCAGAGGGGCTTATGATGCTGGTTATGCCCCTACACTTACCTAGGAAGAGGAAAGAAAGGTATTAAAGTAACCAGGGGTCTATCTCTATCTTGCTGCTTGGCCATTTCACTCTGAAGTGAAATTCTTCCTCCCCATTCCTATCTTTAAGACTCGCTTTGTATCTCCTAAGAGATCTCTATTGCCATTTTTGTCTCTCCAGCATGTCTTTTGTTGTGCTATTGCTTTGGACAAGAACCAGCTCTCCTTTCTTGGCTTTATGTGTTTTCCTTTCACTCACTCAAACATAAAACACCAATTTCCTCGTTAATGAATTTTCCCAATTTGCCCCCTGCAGAACAATTGTCCTGTGTCTTCTTCTTGGCTGAATTAAGACTCCACAGCCAGTGGGTGCCATCTATAAAGCACGGCAGAACACGGACATGGCTAGAAACAACCCAGATAAAATACAGCGCTAACAAAACAACAAAATGCCAAATCAGAGTTGGCGAGCAGTCTGGGACCTGCTGAGGGTGACGGCCTTAATGAGTGGTTCAGCGGCAGGTTTCAGGCCCATCATTACTGGCACTCAGCACAAACATTTCATTCTTAATCAGAAATTTAAAAAAGGAATAACAATTCCTTCCTCTTGTTCCCTAAAACAAATACTAAGCTGCCAACATTATTGTGTCCGTATATTCTTAGAAAATCTCTTGCTTACACATCAGGTGATACTCATCAGAAGGAAGACTGCTGGCAACAGCAAAACCACATGAAAAGCTACCGTATTCTTTTCCTAAAACCTCTGGCTGGCAGGAACAGCAATGCGAGGAGCCTGCGAGGGTCAGCTTCGTTCCAGCAAACAGTGCCGTGCATCACTACACATCTCTCACCCCCCACCCAACGCCGGCAGCCCCAGAAAACTCCCTCTCCCCACACTTTCCAGCCTGTTTCCCTTGGACCCATTGCACTGGACCCCGGAGAGACCCCCCACCCCCATCAGTCCCCATGAACGCTGCCTTGCATTTGGTCACCTGTGGACAAAAACAAACCCTTCCAGCCTGTTTCCCTTGGACCCATTGCACTGGACCCCGGAGAGACCCCTCCCCCACCCCCATCAGTCCTGATGAATGCTGCCTTGCATCTGGTCACCCGTGGACAAAACCAAACCCTTTTGCCTGGGCAAAGAGCACCACAAACTCCCTGGGAATAAACCTGGGCAATCTTTTGCCATCTTTTTTCACAGATTCACAAACAGATGCTCCTTGCAGTTGTGGTGGCTCTTGCAAGCATCAGATCTCAGTTTCTTCGTCAAATCCACAGGAAAGCTGAACGTTCAGCCCTGCTGATAACCAGAGCTGGGCCAGGGTAATGGCATTTTCCTGTCTTCTGTCCCCTCTTGGCATACCCAAATCCTACACATTATGTGGCAGCAGAACTGAGGTGAGAAAGGATTCATTTAGCACATCTGGCTGGTACAAGAAATATCCAAACTAGTCATTTAACGTGACAAATATATTGCAATCACGCGCACAACCCAGCAGGGAAACCAGTACATAGAGACTTCAGAAGCCACACTCATGCCTGACCAGCTTACAAACGTCCCGGTTTCCTTTCATGCCCAGGATCAAGGTGAAGTACCCGTGGTGAGAATGAATGCTTACAAATAATAATTAGCACTATTCATCTTCAAAGCTTTGGATAAATATTAACTGCTCATCCCTCTACCAGCCCTGGGAAGCACTGCAGGGGAGTCTTTTAGGAGAGAAAACAGGGACACAGAGAAAGAGACCTCATCTTCAGGACCAGCAAAGTATCAGGCACACTAACTAACTGGGGAGCACGAGTAGTGCGCTACGCTGACTTTTAGCACATTCACTACTCGTGCTCCCTGGCTGTGCAATGGCAATTACCCTGGGGTTAACACAACAAATGCTGCGATTGTTACTCGTGCTCCCTGGCTGTGCAATGGCAACTACCCTGCGGTTAACACAACAAATGCTGCGATTGGTTTTTTTTTCCTCCAAAGGAAATCAGTATCACGGTCAAAAATGAAAATTCACATCTGACTGTGGCTGTTGGTTTTGTTGAACCTGGAGCATGTAGGTCCCTCCTCCCTTCAGAACACAACAATGTCAGGAATGAGCCGCGGAACGGAACAAGCATCTCTGTTCTCCAAACACGTGCTGATGGTCCCGGTGAAGTCATCTTTAGTTGAACTTGTTTAGAGCCAACATTTTTGTTGAGAGAAAAATATGGAAGTGGTATTTAATTTTTTTTTTGTTTCCAGCTTGTGGTTAAAACAAAGTTTTATTTAGCAATACATCTTTGGCATGAACAATTCATACTACAAACCTACTGCAGAGATAAAGAGACTGATCCTTGTTCTGTGTAACTCTTAAGAAAGAAGGAACTGTATGGAATGTAAAAAGGCTGGGATGGCCTTCAGCACATCATTCTTCCCCAAGCTAATGGATCTGAGGCACAGCCAAACCCGCTTCCCAAGTTCTCACACAACTACCAGAAGGAGCTGAGCGGTCTCACTTGTACAAACCACCATGAACAGCACACAGGTGATATGTGCAAGGAAAAAAACCTCAAATACAGTAACATGTCCAGCAGAGAAAAACCATTTAGATGCAGGACATTTTATTAAGCAAAAGATAACAAAACCATCACTACAGACTTGCTGCCTTCTAACTTTTTCTTCTATTACTTGTTCCTTATCCTTAGCCTTGGGATTTTTTTAAAGAGCCATTATAAGATAGTTCAGGTATCAAGTTTGCAGACTTCAAAGAAAAACCATGAAAAGCTGAGCTGTCAAAATTAATTGAAGAGAAAAGCCCTTTACTGTAACATCTGACAGCTTATGCACTGCTTCGCTGTCATCTGGCATGACGAGAAGGAAGTCAGAGGAGTAAAAATAGTAGAAGTGGGTAACCTTACTTCACCATTGGGTTTGCGAATGGCAACGAACAGCCAGCACACTGAGCGAGTGAATCAGATGGTTAGCAATCTTCCACTCTTCCTAAACCACAGCGTAACCACGATGACTTAAATAAAACTCCAAACAAGTCATTTTTAAGGTGACAACACTCCTTTAAATCTGCAAAAACATTCCCATGGCCAATTATTCTCAGAAATATGAGCAAGCAGGAAACACGCACACGCAGGGCGTGCCTGACCTAATTCCACAGTCTACTACTTTAGAACAAGATGGATTTCTAATCCATCCTCACACCTTTCAGAAAAGTTTAGCCTTGCTTTAATTTCTTAAAACTTATCCTTGGAACATGCCAAAAGCTTCTGTAAACATAAAAGCAGAAAAACAAATTAGCAATGATTGAATTTGTTCTCTGGAGAGAAAAAGGGAAATCTCACAGGTTTAAGATAAACAACGAGAAGCATTTCCTGTACGTAAGGATTAGCAAACCAGTATAGGGTAGATCTAAACCACAGCAGGGACTGCAGCACAGAGATACCGCAGCCAGGAGAGATCTGCTGGCCAAGGCTTCGCTGTGCCATACGCAACGCGTCGATTTGCCAGGCCAGATGCAGCCCAGCTGGATCAGTCCCGTCACACGGTGGAGTTACTAAACCTGGCCTCGCTCATGTAGTACCCACCAGTCAACATCCACTGTCTCTCAACTGGTCTGCTCTTGTGCATCCTAGACAATTTTAGAATCAGGTTAAGTAAAAAAGCAGCAAAGTTGCTATGAAAAAATGTCATATCGGCAAGTAAGCAGCAATCCAACTTTCTAATTTCCATTAAAACTTATTTGCTTTTAATCATTAGATATATACTTTCCCAGAAGGAGTCAGGAAGAGCAAAAAAAAAAACCTAAACTCAGGCTGCTGGTCAGCTTAGTTCAGTGGCAATAAAAATTCCTCAGGCGCAGGGAAGCATTCCAGAGGGCAGAACAAGAATAATCCAACCGTTAGAAAGAAAGGTGAAAACTAAAACTTTCGGCTCTATTAAGGATTGAGAACAGATCTGGGGTCTCATTCTGTAAATATGATGGAAATCCACTGAAAACAGCAGGTTTGAATTTGCATGAATAAGACTGGAGTCAAACCCGAGGAATTTTGGCCCCAGCTTCTGTTCATACCCACACCTGTAAGTTGGGAGTCCCTGGAGATTTTAAAAAATAAAATGGTGAAAGTACAAAAAGGAAATAGCATAGAAGGGCACTGGAAAAAAAAAAAGAAACAAACCCAAACCTGCCAGGCTGTGCCTGCTCCAGTCTCGACAGAGCTTCCTGTCTTGTGGTCTGCTTTGCTCCCTTCTGCATTCCCAGCAAGGGAAACAGCACCATTGGGAAACCGGAAAAGACAAAACAAGTATAAAACCTGCCTCTTAAAACACATTTTCAGAATAAATTGCATAAAACTCCTCTAGAGTTTAAAATGCAAGAAGCTGCCTTGCCTTTTACAAGGAGTAAACACAAGCCTATTGCTTTTTTATCTACTAAAAAATAAAAGGGAGTTGATGAGCCCACACTGTCAGTATTACAGTCAACATTAGAAGAAAGGCACTTCTAAAGCTGCTAAATATCCTGCTTTTAAATCCTCCTCCCTGCTTTCAGCCCAATTCTACAGTCCTTAAACATTTTAAGACTCAGAGGGTCTCATTCTCACAGCAGGTGGGGTTTTTGGTCTTAGGTTTTTTTTTTTTTTTTAAGGTATTTTCCAGTTGTTGAGTACAGATCTGGTTCCTCATTACCACATCTCTTTTAAGCACAAGACTTGTCAGTTTTTATTCTCTTCCAGAGGGTGAAGGGCCATGGGTGAAGTCTCACACAAGCCGGGAAGCCAGTGTCACCAGCGTACCTTCCAGCACAAGGGTCTGAGCCCCAATGATGCTCGTGACACTTGGCAGATTGAGGGTTGGCCACTCAGTGGCAGCTGTAGATACACCTGTACCCCAGGAGAACAACATAAAAGCGCCTTCACCCAAATTGCATCAGATAGAAAATCTACCTGGAGCCTTTAACGTGCTTTTCTCATACCTGCTAATGGTCCTTGCTTCCATTTCTGCTATAGACTCGGACGTAACCAGACAATAAAAGGGTGATTTATAGGTTGAACGAGCACGGGCACATTACAAAGGGCTGTTCCCTTGTTCTGAAATAACTCTATCAACATACACTGGATTCATTTTCCATCTGGCTTCGCAATATAGATGGAAAATCATGTCCAGCAGGACTGATGCAATGCAGGACAGCCTGCAGACTCTGGCAAGAGACAGCAAGAAGGCTGATGAAACGCTCGATTGTTTTCTCCTATTCTGTGCATAGTACTTCACTGTTAGCAACGGTTACAGACTCACTCGCTTACTTGAGTCTTAACAAAAATCCACTGTTTCTACAAATGCAATTCAAAACTAGAGCCCGCAGTACGGTTTTGATGTTGTAACGCTCCACATCCACGCCTTGATTTACGACTCGCACTCACCGGGTCCTCCTGAACTGCCTGCGCTGGGTTTCCACGCCGAAAGCTCACGATCGTCGCTGATGGCACTGACCCACATCAGCGCCCCACTGACAGCACCATTTCTTTTGCCAGCCTGTAATCACCAAGCCTAAGACATGCAGAAAACTCATGGAGATTTATGAACTTGAAGTAAACTATTACAGGCTTTTCCAAAATAGGAAAGTTCTACCGTGGCAGCCTCATCAACCGGAATAGACAAAGTGCATCCACTAATGTCCTACCACTGGGTGTCTCAGAAGGGAACAAAATTTCTGAATAAGGTTAATGCTTTGCTAGGGCTATTTCCACCCCGTGAGGCTCACAGGTACCCGTGTTAAAGAGCACAACCACGCCACCTATAAAGGCTGTTTCCACTATTCCCCTATTGGCTTAAAGACAGTCATCTGAAAAATTTAGAATTCTTATATTTGATCCATGTAAAGAGCTTAACACTATAGTAGTGGCAGCTTTGCTAGTGCTATCTGACTCAATACAGTTAGCAATTTAAATAAAGGTGGCCACGGCAATATAGAATATATACCTCCTCTCTAGGCAGAAGGATGGAGCATTCAGATCTGAGCAGGGTAAGGGGAAAAACCTGGCAAAAGATGAGCTGTTGCAAATATAAGCAGGATCATCTTTAGAGACAGGAAAAACAAATATTCCCCTGCTAAAATACATATCGCTGCACTAAATAAAGTTTTAAGCCAGGTGACACCTATGAGCTACACTTTGTCTTCACCTGTGTGAGATTAAGGTACAAATACTTCTGTAAAAATCTTCAGCAGAGGCAACAGCAGCAGACAATAGTTTTGCCCTGTATTCTCTGTTCCACCATTTTCTGCAGAGCAAGTCCTACCTTAACCCTTTAGACTATAAAATGCTATTTTTCTTTCTCAATTTTTCTTCTTAGGCAGTTAACTTGGTTTCAAACTCCCAGCAATTCCCACATCTACACTACAAGAAGCCATGCTTCTCAATGATGTTATATAAAAAGCATCAGAAAACAGTATTTCTGAGAAGGCTTTAACCCCAAATCCAATGTATCTGCAGCCATCAGAACTCCTGACCAGCAATAATCACCCCCATTTCCTATCGGAGCTCTGGAGCAAACCCTCTGCCAAGCAGCCCCTCTCCAACACCACAGCTCCTTACTTACTGGCGGCTCATATGTTCTCAGCGCTACCAGCACCCAAATCCTGAAATCCTTTAAGAGAGGGAAGCACTAAGTCACAGCAAAGCCTCCCAATTTAAACTGTTTGTGCAGCACTGGTCACTCCCCCAAAGCCCAGATGTCTGATTCATGTAAATATTTCAGCTTAAAAGTCCCCGTTCCTCCACCCCCCCCAGCTGATTCATGAAAAGTTGGAATATAAAAATCTGTATCGTAACAAAGAACTTTACTTTAAGCTTCCTCTTTTCAGCAAAAGCCCCTCAAAAATCTCTCTCCGCAGGTTCCTGGTTCAGCCTGGTTTTGCGGGGATCACAGGGTAGAAAAGACAGAGATTATTAACCCCTTGATGCCATATGGTTACCTACCTACACTCCTGCCACACACCCCTTACGCAGGCAGAAAGGAATTAACTACCAAAATTTCCGAATATGTACATTACCATGGATTCCCGAGTCCAGAAGACCTTGGACTTGGGCCCAAACAAATGTACAGTAACTGAGGATAAAATGAGTTATTTCGATACATCTGTGCCCACGAGATGCATTGCCAGTGACCCCAATAAGCAGCACCACCTTCTCTGGGTGCTCGGGTGCCTACGCACAGCGCTGCAGAGGCGTTACGCATTTCTGGCACCTGGAAATGTTACTCTCTCTCAGTTCAAATGTTAAATCAATCTGTTCTGTTGCTCTTAGTGCTTTCCCCTTTGGATTACCCAGAGACTGCTCCAAACCCAACTTCACAGAACAGAATTAAATATCTCACATACCATCAATCATATAGAATTCTTAATGCAAACAGAGCCTGAAGAAGTCAGAAACTATTTTTATCCTGACTCATGACAGTGACAAAGCATGTCTGTGTACTGATAAGTTTTCAAGTCTGATCATTACATTGCTCCTGATTAATGAAAGGTGCCTTTAGAGATCTCTTAAAAACCAATCAACCCAACATAATAAAACCAAGTTGTCACCAATTTACTAACTCACTCATGTTTGTACAGTACATTGGTACAATCTATTGCAAGCACGTGTTATTATATTTGGTTTGGGGGCAAGCTTTTAATTCTTTAATGCCCAATTATCTAGTCTGGGCAGATACAGGTGCAATAAAGCACCTGGAGCCTGTTAAGGAGGGTGGGCGGTTGTAAAGAAAGAGCAACAGCCTCTAATCACGAAGGCATTTGTCCCACACCAGCAGCTTGCCACCCTTCAGGACTCTGAAAACCCACCCAGAGCACACAGCACTCAACATCAAGGCAGCTTGTTGCACTTTCAAATCACGCAGAGGAGCATTCACCCCAAAAATCAGCAAGGAGGAGACAGCAGGGTACAAATGAACATTTCAGCTCACACCTCAGGGGCTGATCGCACCCTAACCCCCTCCTGTCCCATCACCGCAGGGACGGTAGGACACAGGACAGCCAGACACTGCACACAGCCTCTGAAGCCCACTGCTCAGAGCTGTTGCCACCATCAACCCGCAACATGGACCTGCCATGCAGGGTCCCACCACACAGCCCGCAGCACCGTGAAGGATAAACCACCCTGTTTGCTTCTGGCAGAGCAACTCTCCAGTGCGGATCCTCTCGAGATGAGGATTGTTATATTTAAGAATCAGCGTACGCTGAAAACCACAACGGTTTTAATACGAGTGGGTTATTTTACAGGAGAACATTGCCTGAGACAATATTCAGACTAAACCAAAATTCCTCTCCTCATCTGAGCTTTTACTTTCCTACAGAAAGTTTGTTGATGCTTCACCCATAGCAAAAAGCACCTACTTGCTTTGACTCTTATTTTAGAAAGACCGTGAGCAGCTTAAACTCCACCTTCCTTTTTTCTCTGGAAGGGATCCCAACAAGTAACTGCTAACTCCTTCCCAGCTCCTCTGCTACAACTCCAACTGCCATTCATTTTTAACCAATTACATAGCAGCAGCTTGAAAAACTAACAATAGATGGCAGATTTTTGAAAGCTGAATGCAGTTACAGCAGCTATTCACCAAAGAGATTTCAGAATAACAGAGCAGACAGCGTAAAAAAAATTAAAAAAGCAGGGGAAGCTGCACACTGATTAATGAAATGCAATTACATTTGAAAGTAAATCTTCAAGTCCTGAAAAAACAGTTCATCTGTACTGCAGTCAGGAGGAGCTCAGAGCTTACTGATGGACCTGAAGAAGTTCCGATCCACCTACACACCTCTGCCTCTGTCTCAGGGCCTGACGGAGGGCTGTGGAATTGGGACAGGAATGGGGAGAGGGCACAGCGCAGCGAGCCAGCCCCCCCCTGCAGCACAGGGCTGCACCGCTGTCACTGATCAGAGGTCCAGCAGCAGTTTGTGTCCAGTGCTGAAGAGCAGGACCAGCTTGGCAACACTCAAGTATCATAACCCTGCAGAGGAGATCTTTACCTAACTTTGCTTTTTTTCTTTACCTAACCTTTGAGGTAGGCTGGCATGGGATCCCTGCCAGCGTGGCTATCTGGCATCCCCACGAGGCATCGCCGTATCTCGCCACAGCAGTGCACAGGGCTGGAGGCCAGCTCAGATAAAGCCACGGAAGGGACAGCTGTCCTGTCCAGCCGCAGGGCTGAGACACTCCTGACGAGCTGAGGCACGAGGAAAGGGAAGAGCAGCAGCGCTGTGTGTAGAAACAAGGGAGTTCTCTGAATTGAGCAAGTTGTTTAATTCACATTAAGATACAGACAACAACACAAAGCCAAAAAACCATCAGGCCTAGGTTTTAGAGTGGAGCCGCATTAGCAAACTCTGCAAGCAATACTAAAGTAATCTGAAACCAAAATAAACAGAAGAGTTTTCTTTAGCCCAATTGCAGCTCTTCAGGAAAGCACATCTTGATTTATTTTTAGGGAGGCAAGAGCAGGGGCTAAAATTTCTGCTAGGTAAAGCCAACCATTAGCACTGCGTCAATTTATGTCAGCAGAGAACCTGATACCTTATTTTCTAGAACTGGAAAAACATCTTGCTCAAGATTTCAAAACAACTAAGGTTTACAATGGTACATTGGCAAGACACCTCCTGCTTTGTTTACATGTCTGGATAAATATTTGACATGTCAAGGATAGTTATAACACTTTCTAAGAATATTCCATTACATTCTTTCTCATATGACTAATAATTCTTTCACAAAAATATTTGGCTAGTCTCATGTTTCAGCAAAATTAGCCAGGAACTGTAGCCATATTTTGTGGAAGTTTAAAAAAGGGAAAATACCACCAACAAAAAAAATAATTGAAAAAGCAGGAACGATGCCTATTCCAACACCCATAATGAGGTGTTCGTGCAGAGGAAAGGTGCCCATTTGGGCACTGAATAAGGTCACTCTTGAACACCGAAGGTTCTAAAGTTGAAATGTGTTCCAGAACAGTCCATTCTGGCTCATTTTTAATTTGAGAAGCAAGCAACCCATCAATATTCTAACCAAAATTGCAGCTGGCTTTGTGAAAGTTTATCTCAAAGACAACAAGCAAAAGAAAAGACTAGGATTTTAAAAAATTGATTATTTTAAGGAAACAGTCTTCAAAGTCTGCCCTTGTGAAGAATATTCAACTCCAAGAGATTTACAAATAAATTAGCATATTCCAGTAGCAGAGCTTATGCATGATTTTACTAAATCCTTGACAAGAAGATGGGTCTTACAGTGGAGCCTGCTAATTAAAGGGTCTATTAATGTACAAAGAAGCTCTCTCTAACCCTAGGATTTCAACTCAATCCTGATCAAACACAACCAAAACACTGACATTTTAGAGCTCTTACCGTGGACTGCATGAAATGTTTGCTATTTTCAGCCTGGCTGGCAACCGGACAAGACACTTACAAAGAACTACCATCACTAAGTGAACCTCTTGGTGGTAAACCCAGAGCAAAACTCACATGGGCAGAAGGCTCAGCACGCTCAATACCAGCTTCTTCCAGCCCCGTCTGCGGGACACGGCCAGGGCAGCACGAGGGTGCTGGTACGCTCACTGTCAGGGCTCCAGCTGCTCGGGGGATGAGTAAAGCCTTTAAGTCTCCCGGCTGTCAATCTGTCTGGCCTGAGTTCACAGGAGGTTTTGGTTTGAATTGTTATTTTCAATTCAGCTGTAACAGTCTCCTAATTAAAGATAGCACTAAGTGTCTGCAACACGCAGGGTGAGAGACTGGAGAAGAGGCTATTTTCTGCGTTAAGAATAGTTTCATCTCTCAGAAATGCAATAATTCCGACTCTACAAGTGGTGAAATGGCATTTCCCATAGTTGTCCACAACACCTTTAAAATGGTCTGGAAATGACTTAACAGCCCAAATTGAAGACAGATACAGATGCCCCAGCCACGGCATATTAACCAATTTTCTGAAAACAATTGAGAGTTTCAAAACCAGCTCTTAAAAGCAGAGGCTCACCCCATGATCCTGGCAAGGAACATTTTGTAACAGGGACATTTGACAGACAGGGTCCCATTTAAATATAGCACAGCCCTAACGCACTAAGCTCTCCACAGCTTGCTAACTACCAGTAAACAGAAATCCAGTTTCCCCCTTGCTCAGCCCACACTAGGTATCAGACATAATTAGCCTGGTTTCACTTCAGTATCTCGCACAGCACGTTCCAAGTGAACCATCTCGTAACCAGCTGTTTATCACTGCTCCTTGAGTCTGACAGCAAACCCGCACGTAAATGCATTTCCTCGCTATCAAATACATTCATTTAGGTCTTTCTGAGAGAGCCACATCACGCAGCCCTGCGAGGGGGCTGCCATCTCCGGCAGGCTGGGAGCAGTGACGCAGAGCTGAGTCACAGCGACCTTTTCATACCGCTCACCAGCGGCCAGAACAGCACGTCTGACCACAGCCTCACCAGGACGTTTGAAAACCAACAGGCTGGTGCGGGGAGGGGGCTGGACACATGCTCAGGCCCCGTTACGCGATCTGAAATGGGAACTGTTCTGGGAAGGGATAAGGAGAAAGCTCCAACCCTACCTGCTGCTCACACGTGCCCAGGAAATGTGCAGGATCAATATTTTTCTCCATTAGTGCAACATCCGAATCAATGGCTTTCGATCATACTCAAAGAAGGTTTTCAATTGCTGTGTGCTACGGCTTGATCCAGAGATAAGCAGCATTAAGGGTAAAAGCTAAAACCTGTCTCGTCTGAAATGACTCAAACACCATCTCGTTTACACACCATAAGAATGGATCTCATAGAAACTGTGGAGAGGAGAAAAAACTTGATGTTTTGAGGCGCCTTATATTAAGCTAAACCATTTCACAAATATACCCAAATCATCTGCTTTGAACATCACCGAGTAATCTTACGGTCCTTCATATTTCAACTTGGTCTGTTTGAAAGGAAAAAATAACAAAATAGATCCTAGAGAAAGTAAAAGGAAAAAGATTGTGCTCATATATATTAGAGAAAATCCTGAGATTTAACGAAACAAATTGTAACAGCAAATCAGCCCTTACGGAAATTGAAAGAGTCTATGTTTCTTTTCCATTCCTTAGTTGGCCTCCTGAACAAAACCACAAGAAATGAGGCAAACTTTTTGCAAACCTCCACAGGCTCCTTTCCCAACACGTGCAGTAAAGTATTTTTCTAAAAACCTTATTTGTATAAAAGGCCTTTGCTACCGCAAGCATCCATCTCCTGAACCTGTATCAGCCACCAGCACCTGAGGAAGGGCAGTCTTCTCAAAAGTTGTTAGGCTACAAGGAGGTTTGCAAGTGCCTGCCAGAACATTTATGTCAATGGCTTAGAGAACTCATTCATAACTACCAACTGCTACAGCAGATAACATTCCAGGCAGACGTAACCTTTTCCATGGCTAGAGATTACACACTGCCATAATTTTTAATCCACTCACCCAGAGGAAGAAGAAATTAGCTAGCTTTCACCTATGTTAAAACTTCATTACTCTGCTTTCCTCTGTTATTTTTTTCCAGTTATGTTGAACTAGCAGATGATACTAACCACGTGTGAACTGGGAGACTTGGAAAACCCACCCAGCTAATTTCCAGTCCTACTAGAAAATCTGTTGCTGCAGCCGCTGTGAACAGTGTCTCTCTTCTTGCCTTTTCCCTACTCACCTCCTTTGTGAACTTTCCACTCCAGTTTCTCCAAGTTCTCAGAACATGCTGAGTGAGAACTGCAGTCATTCCAGTTATAAACCAGATACCACCTAGAGAAAAATAACATCAACAATTATTAAACTGAGAAAATTGCTGAAGTTGACGTATGTGCTTAACCAAGACCATTAACAGGACGTCCTACGGCATCACGGGGACTCACAGATTATTTTCAGGAAACATCACCAGCTGTTACCCCAGTGGAGTGAGCCATGGGCTGGGCTCCAAGAGACCCACCTACACTTTCTAGACCTAGAATTATATCTATTGAGGAAACCCTTCTTTTATTAAATCTGGCCTCGCTATTTTTGCCTGCCTCATCTGTTTTTCAAAACTATGTTGCCAAAACTTTACATACCAGCAGCATTACCTGTCAGCAGCAATCACCCATTGCAATACACTTTCCTACTGCTGCCACAAGAGCAGCTGCCACTGGACTGGAGTGTTCTCGCACGACCCTGTTGTGATAAGCATTACGCACGAGGTTCAGTTCCGCTACTTTTACGGCTGCCAAGCTCTACTTCCTTCTGCAAACTCTGATTCAATGGACTGAACCACCACATCCCAACACACGGGTCAGGGACGTAGCGCTATTTTATGAGACCTAGCTGGTAGCTGCGTTCGTTTCCCTGTTCTTGTAACACACACTTTTGCCACTGAAAGTATGACTAATAAATTTTAATCTGTATTATTTGTCCCCAAATCCCAAAGGCAGACCTGACACACACAGAGCTGTGCTCTCATTTCTCTATCTTCACTCAATTTCCTTCATCTCTTTTTTTTTTGTTTTTCAGTTCTTTTGTCTATTTCAGGATTGGATCCCAGGCAGATTTTATTCTCAGAGTAAATTGCTGACTAGTTCCGCAGTCACTCTGACAGTGGGATACACACGACCTGTTACAATTTAGAGTTCACAAGGGTTATTACTATATTTGCATGTTCAGAAGCAAAACTGATGCAATGAGTGAACATTCCCCCACTCAGGAGCAATCAGCAGATTAACATAATTTTTAATACCTGCACGTAACACGTTTGAGGTTGTTCTGAGAACAAAAGCCAGAGAAAAAACAAAGCCACTGACTGCTGACACAATTACTGGATGTTCAACTTCAGCGACTACAACCCATAGTCAATGTCTCTTCTAAGACTAACAGCCATCGATTTTACTTCTCAATTTCAGGCCAGTGCTCAGGAAACAGCTGCCCTTCACAAGTCCGAGCCCTCCTTTGTGCTCTGACAAGCAGAGCAAAAAAAATACACAGGCCAGTGTATGATCTCTGCTCAGGTCAGGGGACCCACCACGACCACAAATGAGAACCTGAACGAGAGACAGGAGGAGGAACTGCCAAGAAAGCTGATGAAATGGGCCATAGGGAAGACAATTCTTCTGTTACTTACAGCATCTGTAATTATTTCTCTGTAATAGACTTCTGAAACACGCCCATGTGAAAGCCCACTTGGCTCTGCCTTTGTGGTTCTGCCATGTTACAGCCCAGCCTCGTTCGGTCACCAGCCTGGTGCGAAGGGATTCCACTCACCAGTTCCATGGGTATGGGCCAACAAGGTCTTGGTTAAATAAAAACACACCTCCCCACCACTTCTAGTCCCAAGACTACAGGACATATCCCTCACATCTGCCTTCCTATAATAACCCCATTCTCTGGAAAGCTGGATATCCTTTGACCCTCACAAAATTTCAGAACGTCAGAATCAGCAACCTGAAATCAGAGGAGCTTTCATCACCACTTTGGCCAAGTCTCCCCAAAAGCGATCCTCTAGCTAAATTTACTTTCCATTAAGCAATTCATGTCAAAATCAGGAGATCCTTTAGACAGCTGAAGTGGCCTTTGTCAGCAGGCACCAATTCAGCATTTTTCCTGTAAAGAAAGAGCTCTTTATCCACACACTCCTCTGGGATCTCTAAGCAGAATGCAGCAGTCCCAGAGAAGCTCACTTTGCATTCATTAAACAGGGTTTTACCTCCTAGTAGGAGGAAGAGTTTCTGACCCTGGCTTTGGCAGGAACGTGTAACTAAGCAAGACTGCACAGCTACCTGCTATTCCAGGTCTCTGCAAGTCTCCTTCCTGAAGTTACCTGGCTGCTGAGTCAGCCTGTCATCACGCAGTGACTTTCCTAACACGACTGCAACTCTGTGACGCAATTATTAACACAGCACCACTGCTACCCGCTGCTTGGCCAATATTCCTTTGTGATCACAGCAAAAGGGGACAGAGGTGCTGTTAATTGCTACACCACACTGAAGTCTTATAACAAATTCACTACAAAGGGTGAATTATTATTTACCTTTCTCTACCCCTAAATTTTCTACTTAGGGGTTTTCAGGTATTTAAAGTGGAGTTAACAGCAATCCTTTTCAACGATATTACACTCTGCTTCCTTTGACTACGTGCTGCGCTGTGGACTAAGCACTTGGCTGCCTGTCATGGGCACATGGAACGAGTTCAAGATGAGATCGAGGGACAAACACATCCTAGCATGCCCCAAACTTTGTGCTAAAAGCATCAGCTCATAAACCCAGACACAATTCTTACTTCTCAGGACCTGTAAAGACAGACTGAATTCTCACACACAAAAAAAGTTACAATATCCTGAACAGAAAACTCAAAGCAGGTGGTTAGGAGACCTCCTGGACTCCGAGAGGGCAAGACTGAACATGCCGTGATGTGAAGGCACCTCAAAAAGCCTGTGGGGAGATCAGATTTGTGATCAAATCAGCTAAAGGGAGAAGGTTACTCAGTTCTGATGGTTAAAAATCCTTTGGGGAAGGAAACAAAGATTATTGCTGTGTATAGCTCCAGTAAGGCTGCCTACCTCTTGAGCGTAGAAAAATAAAGCGTAACACTGAGTAATTTCATGCTGGATGCATCCAACAAACTTGGCCACATTCATATGGATCATAGATGATCCATTTCTGTTAGCACAATTATGACCAGTGATGAGGCTTCCCATTTTTGGGGCTCTCAAATTGTTACCTTGCCTTGCACTCAAGAAAACCTGTCACATAACCTTTCAAGGAAAAAAAACAACCAACCACAAAATTCCAACCACTTCCCCTGCCCGTAGGTACACACAATCTACATCAAGCAGCTCAAACATCTTTGCTGAAACGTCTTTCTCACCACTGTGGAGAAGTAGATAAATCACTATTTTGGTCCTTTCAGCTACAACTTCTTCCAGGTAGTCACCTGCAGCTTGACTGCGCCCACTGAAGTCCACTCAACTTCACAGAGAATAGCTACCAAAGAGAAAAATCCCCAAAATAAAACCATGCGATCAAATCCTACCAGAAAGATCATTCTTTTAAAGCCCAAATCAAACAGAAAACTCATCCCCTTCAACACTAGCAGCAACAGACCAGACTGAAAAAGATCAAAAAACATTTTATGTGTTGCAAGTAAGTCTATCTTGAAACCAACACCAATTCAGCTAACTCACCGCACACCTACTTCCACGAAAGCGTAACTTACCTCAACCTGCTCTTAACTGCTTTAGGATAAGCTGAAATAAGTCTGGACATGGCCTTCTGCACAGGTTTCACTTAGGATTAGTCTACATAAACTGCTCCATTTCAATCATAAGATTAAACCGTAGAAGACCCTCTAACGTGGATGTTTTTATAAAAAAAAAAAAAAGACAATTATGTCAATATAAGGAATTGTTGTACAGCCTGCTTTTTTGCAAAAGAGCATTTTTTTTAGTGATATAAGTTCATACAGGCTGTGAACAGTATCAGTCTATTTATTTTATTAAAAGGTAACTGTTTCACGAAATAAAATTGCTCCAGTGTAATAAAGGCACAGGTGAATCCAGTCTGAAGAATAATAACTAACAACTCTTTACAAGAAGCTTTGCTTACAGACTAACCCACAGTTTCTGAGCACAGTAATTCCCTGTGTTGATGCTTACACCACTGAAAATGCTTCTGTGAACCAAGGCAGAAGTACTTAAAACCCTTAAATCCAGGTGACTGACAGCAGCGCAGTCTCACAGCCCAGGCACTGGGGTAAACCAGGACACACCTCAAAACGGGGAGCTGAGCCTTCCTGTGGATTCCCCAGACACAACCTCCTTCCGATTAACAGTTCGCAACTGCTGCTAATGCCAGCAGGAAGGACTGTGACTTTGCGGTGAGGATAAGGCAGGGAGCACAGGTGGATTTTCTGCCTTAAAGCCATAACCTACTGCTACACCAGGATTGGGTTTGCAGCAACCCTGGAAAAGTAATTGAAAACGCTCTCCCTACAGAGGTGTGTTCTCAGCCTTCCAGGGTTATGCCCAAGACTGTTAGTGTTATTATTACCCCTTCCCTGAAAAGCCTAAGGTCGCTGAGAAGGCTGTACAGAGAGAATAAAAGCAGGATCAGAGCTGGGGAAGTCCCAATGTGAAAAGGTGCCTGTGAGCAGAGACAGGCAGAGGTCTCACCTACTGCATCTGGTTAGGGGAAAACCCCTTAGATCCTCCTGCTTCCATTCAAAGCATAGGGGGGCCAGAAAGGAGGGAGGAAAGGGAAGGTAGACCCAAGCCCAAAAACACGCTTAAAAATAACACACCAGCCTACCATCCCAAAACACACGTAGGAGGGCAGCCTGACCAACCAGCACCCTGAGCGTAGGACGTCTCCTGCCCCAGGGGTGCTGGCCACAAGCAGCAGCCTCACCAAAGGGCACTGGGCATGGTCCAGGCCCCGAGGTCCCCTACACAGCACCAGGGAAATGGGTAATGGGTCAAAGCTGCAGGGAGGCAGCCCCAACTC
>NW_010115047.1:0-484 GCF_000699245.1 Pterocles gutturalis | reverse complement strand
CTGCGGTGGCTGATGCCTCCGTGCAGACAAAGCTTCAGATGGCAGAGGCATCTGTACAGACCTTGGTATGTGGGAGGTGCCTAAACTACTCTCCTGGGGTGGGAATGGGAGACAAACCATCCTGCAATAGGTGTGCCCAGGTGGACAACTCCTAGAACAGGTGGCCAAATTGCAGGAGGAAGAGGCAAGACTGAGGAGTATCAGGGAGTGTGAGCAGAAGATAGATTGGTGGAGCTGCACCCTACCATCCCCGAGGCAAGGGCAGGAGACAGAGGCTCCACAAGAAGAGGAGGATCCCCTCCCCTCTTGCCAGCAGGGCGAAGGAAGGGACCTAAGAGAAGGGGGAGAATGGAAACAGGTCCCAGCCCGGGGGAGGAGGCGAATCCCCTCCCAACCTTCCTCACCCTCCCAGTCGACTTTATGAAATAGATATGGGGCACTGGAAGTAGAGGGCCGGGAAAATAAGGAGGAAGATGAAGGTCCA
>NW_010115046.1:0-10640 GCF_000699245.1 Pterocles gutturalis | reverse complement strand
ATTCTATGATTCTGTGATTCTGTGATTATCGTGTTCTAGAGTAGTGTATTTGAATATTTGGCTTCTCATTTGTGAGTCTAAATTGTCATAAGATTTCATCTTGTTGATGTGTTAATTCTTAGGAATTGTAACTTACTTCCACACAGCCAGTATAGCAACAGGCTGCTTGTGCTAGACAAGCCTGCCTGCCGGGCCAGCCAACACCGCCCAAGTACCCTCTCTTCAGCTCCTGTAAGAAGCAGAATAGGACAAAGCTCCTCAAGTTTGAATAAAGCTGGTCTTCAAGGTTACATTTCTGTGGTAATCACAATACTATCTACAATTGTGCGTCTCTTTGAAATGCTCCCTCTTTTCTAACAGCATGTTAAGAAGAAGAAAGATTGTAACTTTCAAAACGAACCTTGGAAAAAAAATATGTCTTCTGAATGGGCTCTTCAAGGTACTGTACAGGCTAGTGTTACGAGCAAGTCCAAAAGGGATAAAATGAAACTTCCTTATCTTTCACAAACCTTTGTACCATTTCGCTGAATTTTCATCAATTCTGCACTATAAAAAGATAAATTTAGTTATACCTGTGACAGAGGAAATAAGAAAAGTAAGAAATGATCTTCCTCAGGGAATACTCTGGGACTCAGATGACACTACAGCACTCCACAAGTATAGATCCAGAAGTTTAGTAACCAGAAATTAATATTAATAAATTTCTTTAAGCTGAAAGATAAGAACAAGCTCAAAACACTGTCTACCCATTTCCAGAGGTAAACAGCTTGTGGTAGACATGCCTTTCAGCCAGGCACCACGTCTTCTTTGAAGGCACCTCAGTCCACCACTCATTATGACAGCTTTTGTGCCTCTAGCTTCAGAGAAACCCAGAACTCCTGCCACCTCCTCCGAGCAGAAAAGGACTTGCCCAAGCACTGATGCCTACTGGAGCCCTTCCACACTGAAGTGCAATCTCACCCCATCTATATTTCGACCCTGACAGATGTCTGTGCCATGGAACACATTCCAATATCACTTATTTCTGAGAAATAGGTAGGATTTCAGTGTTTATCCATGCCTCCTGCCTGGGATCCTTCAGTAGGTTACCCTCCCGCTCATCGAATGTAAAGGAATCCTTTCTTTCAAATAAACTTCCAGAGCAGTTCAGCTGTACCTGTACTAAAGTTAACATCTACTTTTGACAACTGCAGTCGTTTCTTTCTGTCATAATATTTCTGTCTCATTGCTTTGGTAACATAAGAAGCAGCAAGACATTTGAGTAGGGACTGCAAGACAGTGGGGTTATTCAATTTTATAAGTTTCACCATTCCTGAAATCCAGGGAAAAGGAATACAGTTTGACTATACTTCCTCATTTACTACATAGAAAAATAATGGATGGGCTGGCTTACAATAGAAGACAGGGTATTAATAACTTTTAGCTTTTCTGATTATATAATAAATAATTAAAACATCTGGGACATTTTTTTTTAATTTAAGGACAAAACAATGTTTGCTGTGCTCATAACTTCCTAAACATAAACAGCTTTTCTTATGATACCTTTAAAAATCTTTTTTACCATAAATGCAAGCAACTTAATTTGTCAAATGCACAACTGATCAGAACAGTCCGTATGTATATCATTTTTGTCTTCTTTTTGAGGTGAATAGGTAGGAAATGCAGTCAGATTCGCAAAGGTATAAAAAACTGATAAATCTTTTCAACTTTTTTCTTTCTCTGACATGAATGAAGATAAAAACATGCATGAATCCATCTGCAAGTAATTTTCTTAATTTTTCCAAGGAATCTTTCAAGCAAGAACAAACATTTATTTTAATCAAATTACAAGGCAACAATTGCATTGTAAGAAAGGAATTCTATTTAGTAGTGATTTTTTCTACAAAGCAACTTTTACTATCTCTTTTTGTTTTAAAAGATTTAATACAATTTTGTTCTACGGAAAAACACGGGGAACAAAAATGCACCTGACTGCACCAAATTCTCTCTTGTAGGAGGGTAGGGATGAACAGTACAGTTTTAATGACTTATTTGATTAAAAGAAAGTTGCCTCTATTTTTACTTCATAAAGGTATGCATCATTATAGTTAGAAATGTGCTCCAGTTGCCCAGTCAGGGTACTAGCAGAAGGACGTCTACTGTCGGAGGTCTGTGCTAGTGCTTAGAAGGAAGCTTGGAACTGCTGTATCATCATACTTATTTCAAATGTTTTCTGTCTTCCAGGATATGTTGAATCAAATCCACTGACTGTCTTCTTTTAGAGTATTGTTTTAGCTTGAGAAACAGCAAGTAGCTCTTTTTGTACTTTTTCCACCTCTTTGTTGGCATGTTGAGGAATGGGCTTATTCAGGACTGAGTTCCACATCCTCTGGGTACACTACCAAGCCCAGTGTCTGTCTGGGTGTTGCCGTAGTATTATGCAAAGTAGCTCTAGCTAGTTACACAGATGTTACACCGGATTTACGGAAGGGCATTAAAAAGGAGTAAAATCATAAACAAGCACATTGATAATCTACATTAATTCAAATTTCAATACAAAAATGTGCTAAAACATTGTGTGTTGAGACACAAATACCTCAGGTATGACTATTTAGTTTTGTTAATACTGTGCACTAATGACACAGAAATACATAGAAAGCTACAGGATAACTTCTAAGAACAAGTAAAGAAAATATTCAATTTTTATAAGGCAGATTAGGTCTACATGACTTGCTGCAGAAGCCTTACTGGTGTTGGGACAGCCGGGATGTAATTATTAGATTAAGCTACAAGGCAGATGCGTTCATGCTAAACTTATTTTTACAGTTAATGTGATACAGGATATCTCCTTCTGACAGAAAAGTTATATTGGATAGCAGAAGGATGTAGGAAATGTGTATTTATCACTCAGCTGAAGAGCCTGACTAGAACACTCCTTTACCACAAACCCTCTGAGATTTCCCTTGAAGATTTGGAGAGGGGAGAGAAGGGAGAAAATAAAGAACGAAAGAGGAGGGTGAAGACTACATATAAATATCCACAGAATAGTTGTTCTGGGCTTACCTGTAGGTAGCAAGTGGCTCGGACAGAGATCAAGGTTCATCTGCTTTTGGTCATGTTTTTTTCTGAAGCAGTTTGCTATCTAGCAGGAATTCCGCCTGTGTTCCATACAATGAGCAGGAAAGCATGCTGAAATATGACCCCAGACACACAGCTGCCTTGGGCCAGGCACTCAGCAACAGCATATGGAATGAATAAGAGAATATGTAATGTATGTGCCAGAGCCATAACGACCATGCTGCTGTCTACTGCAATTAGCACATTCAGCTTTGTTATTCTTCAGCACTTCTATCATTTTGTGACTTTTGAAATAGTGTAGTTTTTCTTGACTGTCATTTTAACCATAGCTATGTGTTATGACTCACCCAGCCAATGTGCACAAGTAGCTGTGAATATAGGGAAGAGCAGAACATGTTGTCACTGTGGCTACAGATGTGGAGCTGGAGTGACAGGTCTGGTCAGAGAGGGTGGTGTGCTTTTCCCTAATGTACTTTGTTTCTGTCATGTCTTCTGCTTTAAAGAGACCGGAATACATTCACACTGTTTGCTTTTGATTCTTTAGCTAGTGTCTAGTAATGCTCCTCTTTCCAGAGGAAGGGAAGATCATCTTCAGTCACAGGCTTGCCAAGCTGGTGAAGAGGGCTTTAAAACAAAGTTGTTGGGGAGGGGAACCTCAATCCATCCCACTCCTACCAGTGTGATGCCAGTGCCAGCAACAGATGCCCAGAGCCTGGAGAAGGATCACAGGTCAGCAGGAGAGCACCTGAAAAGCAGCACAAAGGAATTCCAGCCAGTAAGCCAGTTTCACTGGGGGCCCAACTTCAGTGCCTCTATGCAAACCTATGTGGCATGGGGAAGGAGCAAGAGGAGTCAGAGACGTGCGCATGCCTGCAGGGCTGTGATCTTACTGTCATCATGGAGACGTGGTGGGATGGCTCCCACAACCGGAGTGTTGGAATGGAGGGATACAGGCTCTTCAGGAAGGACAGGCAGGGGAGACAAGGAGGGGGTGTCACCTATATGTCAGTGACCAGCTGGAGTGCATGGAGCTCCACCTGGGGATGGGTGAGGAGCCAACAGAGAGCTTGTGGGTCAGGATTAAAGGGAGGGCAGGGACAGGGGACATTTTAGTGGGGGTCTGTTACATGCCACCAGACCAGGAAGACCGAGCGGATGAGGCCTTCTATAGACACATAGGAGCAGCCTCACACTCACAAGCCCTGGTCCTCATGGGGGATTTCAGCTACCCTGATATCAGTTGGACAATGCAGCAGGGCATAAGCAATCCAGGAGGTTCCTGGAATGCATTGATAATAACTTCCTTCTCCAAGTGATAGAGGAACCAACAAGGAGAGGTGCTATATGCTGGACCTTGTTCTCTCTGACATCATTTACCTGGACTTGTGCAAAGCATTTTACACTGTCCCACATGACATCCTTGTCTCTAAATTGGAGTCACATGGATTTTACAGATGGAACAGTTGGAATATGGAATTGGCCGGATGATCACACCTTCCAAGTGAAGACCAGTGACAAGTGGTGTTCTGTAGGGGCCAGTACTGGAACCAGCGTTGTTTAACATCTTTGTTGGAGACATGGACAGTGGGATTGAGTGCACCCTCAGCAAATCTGCAGACGACACCAAGCTGTGTGGTGCAGTCAACGCACTGGAGGGAAGGGATAACATCCAGAGGGACCTTGACAGGCTTGAGAGTTGTGCCCATGTGAACCTCGTGAAATTCAACAAGACCAAGTGCAAGGTCCTGCATCTGGGTCAGGGCAACCCCAAGCACAAATACAGGCTGGGTGGAGAATAGCTTGAGAGCAACTCTGAGGAGAAAAACTTGGGGGTGTTGGCTGATGAGAAGCTGAATATGACCCAGCAATGTGCACCTGCAGCCCAGAAAGCCAACTGTATTCTGGGCTGCATCACAAGAAGTGTGTCCAGAAGTTTGAGGGAGGTGATTCTCTCCCTCACTGGTGAGACCTCAGCTGGAATACTGCATTCAGTTCTGGGGTCCCCAACATAAGAAAGACATGGACCTGCTGGAGTCGGTCCAGAGAAGGGCCACAAAGATAATCAGAGGGCTGGAGCATCTCCCATATGATGACAGGCTGAGAGAGTTGGGGTTGTTCAGACTGGAGAAGAGCAGGCTCGAGGGAGACCTTAGAGCAGCCTTCCAGTACCTGAGGGGGGCCACAGGAGAGATGGGGAGGCACTCTTTATCAGGGAGTGTAGTGATAGAATGAGGGGTAATGGTTTTAAGCTGAAAGAGGGTAGATGTAAATAGGATATTAGGAATTCTTTTTTCCTGTGAGGGTGGTGAGGCAGTGGAACAAGTTGCCCATAGAAGCTGTGGATGCCCCATCCCTGGAGGTGTTCAAGGCCAGGCTGGATGAGGCTTTGAGCAACCTGGTCTAGTGGAAGGTGTCCCTTCCCATGTCATGCCCAGGGGTTTCGGAGCTAGATGATCTTTAAGGTCCCTTTCAACTCAAACCATTCTACGATTCCAGACACAAAAAGTATTTAGGAGTGGAGCTGGAATAATAAAGCAGTAAGTGAAACAACAATTTTATTTGTACACTTGCATTTGGGGCAAATTTGCTCAATAACTTTTCTCCATGCTTTTGGCTGAGCTTCCAAACCAGTAGAAGTGTACCAAAACTAGTATATGTGGAGTGATGTTCTTCACAACAGCAGAAGTCGGTGACCTTCACATTTTCTTTCTATCTTGATCTTGCACCCTTACGCCAGTCCTACACATGCTCCTAGAAGGAGTCTTATATGACAAGATCTAGAATTACCTTGAGAAGTTGCATGGAAATTAATACAGGAAAAGTAGCCAGAATTGCAAAAAAAAAAAAAAAAAAAAAAAAAAAAAGTACAAGCAGATCTCTTTAGCCCTGTTCATGTGTTCATGCAGATGAGAGATTTTCAGAAAACTTTACTTTCTTAGGCAGTGTACAGACACGTGACCAGAAAAGCCATGTTAGGAGTTGTCAGAGTGCTGTGGGATGACATCAGTGACCAACAGAGCAATTACAAATTTTTGCTTAAATTTGATCTGCTATCAAAACACTGCTGAAGAACAACTAAAAGGTTTCAAATTCTCATCATGGCATAAGTATTGGTAGCTCACTGACAGCTCTACGAAGGTGGGCACATGACAAGTGTGTTTGAGTTTTACAGCAACAGTTTGAGCACCTTCATTCTCTAACATAGAGAAACCTATTATGCTTAGACATGTTTGTTTAAATCAGAGAACCTAACCATCTATGTTCTTTCTAATATATAAGTAGTTAATTATAATCCCAAAAGCATTGTTACTCAAATGAGTCACCCGTTCACTTGTTGCAGATAACAATCAGAATTTGTAGACATTTAATGCAATGGAATCTAGAACGCATTTGTGGAAGGTTAGTTATGAAGCTTTGAGTGCCTGGTTTAAAGATAAGGCAGATACACAAAGTTATGAATATCACAATAATTTATTATTCTGAGGCAGTTACTTGAAAATAATATTTTTATAACTAATACAGCAGTGGGGAACACATTAAAATATTTTATCCCTAAAAGTAAGGTGGTTCTCCTCTTTTTATCACTTCCCCATACTACAGTATAGTGCTGTTACTCATGAAGTGCTGTGTCCAGCAGGGGTAGTTTTAAATAGAAATACAATACAGATTAAGAGATGCTTAAAAGGAAAAAAGAGCAAGAAAGGATCTGTGAGACAGCTCAGCTGTTACTGTTTTCACAAAGGTACTGAACTGGACAAAAAGTCTGTCAGCTACGTGGGCACCTGGGATCTCAAACTACTTCAGGTGCTTCTTGCCTATTTACTGATTCTTAAGTGGAAGCAGTAATCTATTATTAATTTTGCCTTTTTTTTTTTTTTTTTTTGTATACTGCAACAGGTTCTCATGATGACCTGAGAAGCTACAGTATTATGGTGGCTCCTTTTAAAAATTGTTTCTATGTAACAAACATGTTGACGATTTTTTTTAATCTTTGAAGCAACTATGTTCCTCCAACGCGACTCTTGACTGCCCTGCATAAACATTTAAAACCAGTTGCATTCATGCAACTAGAAAAATACTTTCTGAGATGAGCTTTAAAAAGAAAAAAACATTTTACATCAGTATGACTACAAACATATACTATGATTAATCATATTTGCTCACTTGTGCTGTGAAATAGTTTAAATACTTAACAAGCAATGACTTTGAAGTTATCAAGGAAGTAGATTGATATGCATAACTCAATTTTTACATCAAAATGCAGTGAATTAAGAATTTTAATTAATACGATAGTGTTTGTATGAACTGCAAGCAGATGGTAGTGTTTGTTGAAAACTGAAGACTTCCTGCTAACAGTTG
Organism: Pterocles gutturalis; assembly: GCF_000699245.1. Lineage (NCBI taxonomy): Eukaryota > Metazoa > Chordata > Aves > Pterocliformes > Pteroclidae > Pterocles > Pterocles gutturalis. The sequence goes on along the minus strand of NW_010115046.1, from coordinate 3,224 downwards.
CAACATAACCTGCATGATCACTTTCCACTATTTTTCATATCTTACTAATCCAAAAGCAGCTAAAGTTTTGAAATGAATGCCAAAACTTCAGTAATTGTATTATTTGTACTGTCAAAAGCACCATGCACTGATGCGTAAAAATTAGACATACCGCTCTGGGAATTTTGCAAACATTATTTTAGAAACCACAGATGTACTTTCTAAAAAATGGTCACAGAAGGTCTATGTCAGTGGGTCAATAAAATGCAATAATCTATATAAGAGAATGTTTCTGTACCTCAATTAAAAATGTATAACTAAATTTTGGACCTCAAAGCTTTTGTTCGTCTATTTAAAGATAGATTGAATATGTATTGTTAACTGAAACTGTGAAAAGAGACATATATTTAGAATATACATAAGAATATATACAGAATATAATAGAATATACGTAATATAAGGTTGCCCAGAGAAGCTGTGGATGCCCCATCCCTGGAAGTGTTCAAGGCCAGGCTGGATGAGGTTTTGAGCAACCTGGTCTAGTGGAGGGTGTCCCTGCCCATGGCAGGGGGTTGGAACTAGACAATCTTTGAGGGCCCTTCCCACCCAAACCATTCTATGATTCTGTGATTCTTACATTAGGCAAGAGAAACCTGGTACTCAGGAGTACAGTTTTGGATGCTTTTTCTTTAAAAAAAAAAGCAACACTTCCTTAAAAAAAAAAACAACAAACCTATTAGAGATCTTCATTTGCATTAGAAAACTTCCTGTAATGCTTTGCCATGTTTTAAAAATATTTGAATTTCTTTACTGTTACTGCTATTCACTTTCTAGGCACACACACGATTTTCTGGCCATTGCTGACTTGCTCTATGAAAGCCTCCATGTACTCTTTATGACAACAGCAAAAATCTCAGTTGTCACAGAATAATAATTTGGGGTCAACTTCAAATTTGCATTTCAAGTTTAGAACATTCTTAAATGATTTGCTGGATTAAGGACAAATTATTTCAAAGATTTCAGGACTGACTCCAGATTGATAAGTATTTAAGATCTATTTTATTTTTGAGTAGTACCCAATTTTGTAAATACTTATGGTTGCATATATGTTTCTAAAATACACCTTCTTTACCTCAGTGGGATGATTTGTATGTAAAAGTAACAATCTATTTCTGCAGTAACAAGACCCAAATAACTTTCCAGAAAACTACATATAATTTAGCTCTCAATTTTTTCAGTTTAATCTTTATGGAATAGACAGAGCAAACAGAGTGAAAAATAATGTATCGTTTCTTATTTAACTGTTTCGAATGAGATGCTTTTCAATTACTCCACATCTAAACTTAGAATCTGAATGTTTTTATTTTTACATTACATAAAAAAAAAATCAGAAAAGGTTTAATCAAATTGATCGTAAATGTAACAGTTAAACAGAGACCAAGCAATGGCTATCCAAGTCTGTTGCAGGTACTTCTCCAAAACAAAGCTAAACTACAAAAGTTATGTCTATGTGGTACAATTTGTGTAAAAACAACATTACAAAATGTTCAGTTCAAGTCATTGAAATGCTGTGGAATTATAGTGTGTAGAAGAAACATTTTTTATTTTAATTCAAAGTTAGTCCCTGCCTAGTTCTTATGTAAGTCTAAAACATCTGTTGCATTTTGGTTTTATTTGAAAAACATAAGAAGAGCATATCTTTAATTGATGTTATAATTAGAAGAGGGCTTCTTAAAGGTACTGGACTCTTCACGGAATTACTTGCATCATATCTTTTTCAATGAGATATTTCTTCCCAGTGCTTGTCAGTAGTCTAAATTAAAAGACAGTGACTAAAATAAAAAGGCAAAGTAGTTTTGCTGGACATATCTTGATATCTTTAATATTATAATTCCACCATAACCATAGCAAGCTATGTGTTCCATGAATAATGTGATTGAGACCCAAATTTCTCATGTGAAAAATGAAGATGGGCAGGGATAAGAGAGTTAAGGCCCAGTTTTTAAAAGTGTTAAACTTTCAGTCTTTTAACTTTTCGTTAACACTTCATCAAAAGGGTGATTTATACCAGTTAGAGCCATATAAATAGCAACCAAGTCGTGTAAGATGGTTGTTGCTGTTGTTTTAACTTTCTGTCAGTTCCTCCTCTTGCTCTTTTCTCTGTGTGAAAATCACAGAATCATAGAATCATGGAACGGTTTGGGTTGGAAAGGACCTTAAAGATCATCGAGTTCCAACCCCCCTGCCATTGGCAGGGACACCCTCCACTAGACCAGGTTGCTCAAAGCCTCATCCAGCCTGGCCTTGAACACCTCCAGGGATGGGGCATCTACAGCTTCCCTGGGCAACCTGTTCCAGTGTTTCACCACCCTCACAGTGAAAAATTTCTTCCTAGTATCTAATCTAAGTCTACCTCCTTTCAGTTTAAAACCATTATGCCTTTTCCTGTCACTACAGGACTTGGTAATAGGTCTCCCTCTGGCCTTCTTATAAGCTGCCTTTAAGTGCTGAAGGCTGCTGTAAGGTGTTCTCTCTCTATGTGTACGCATATATATAAAGCCTGTAGGAATTGGGAGCCATGGTTTCTTGAGCCTGGTTTGCTGGCTATCACCCTGATTTCAGTATGAAACCAAGAGTGGAGGCAGGGAGCAGGTGTGAGGCAAGGAGGGGGGTCCTGCGGGTGGTGCCGTGCCAGCTGTCATTAACCCTTGATGTGGGGATTGGGCAACTATTTTTAATAGACTGGCTTTGCTAGGCGAGAAGAGGCTGTGTGTCTAGGGTATTCACTGTGAGGCCACTCAGCGTGACACGGAAGGTGTGCAAGAAAGACAATTTTAAACCTGTGGTGGCTTCAGCACATCAAGAACTGCCCCCAGAGAAGAAACCCAAGGGACAATGTTTAACGAAGCGGCTTGCCTGAGGGACAGGAGTCATGGGGAAATGAGGGACATAAAGCTTATTTTGGCTTTAATCTAAGCTGTATAAAGGCATAGGGCAGTCATGAGACAGGGATGGATGCTGTTGCCAGCACGTCCTTCCTCGGACCCAAGAGCTGCTGGCAGGTTGGGCAGCGCCAACAATGCTTCTAAGCGGCTCTACTTGACACCCGGGAGCCGTATGCGCAGACAGCAGGTAGATAAAGCTATTACATTAAAATTTCAGAGCAGCTCAGCCACCATCTGGTGACAAACTGGCGCCTGCGTGCTTCTAAGTCGACGACAGCTCCAAGAGCTGGAGGCTCGCAC
>NW_010115045.1:21167-40933 GCF_000699245.1 Pterocles gutturalis | reverse complement strand
CAGTGACTCAGCCATCCGCCCGCCTCAGCCTGTGTGGGCTGAGGGGTGCCCAGAGCGTGGCCACTGCCCTTGGTGCCTCTGCCCAGGCTCCTGCTGCACCAGTCCTGCATTTCTCGTAACCATATTAAAATATTTCCTGTAGATTTCCTGAATTAACGCCTCAAGAGCGATCGCTCTCAAGCGCGAGCGCACCAGAAGTAGCGCAGTGCCCTTTGACAAAGAGCTAACGCGTTGTGAAATATGAAATTTAGCACCCTTAGGCTCGGCGTAAGTTAGGGAGGAGATGCGAGCTCACACCAGAGCTGTTGGAAGCCCTGCCTGACAGTCTGCGGTTCCCACATGCCACACTGAAACGACAACAGCTCTTCTGTCATGCCGGGCCAGGAGCCGTAGGTGGTGGGTTTAATAAAGTGTTTAAGGAAATTTGGATTTAGTTTTAGTTAGAAATCCTCTCGGGAAAAGCTTTTCTTCCCATGAAAAACTGACAAAGAATATATGAAAGGAAAAAAAATAATACAGAAGTAGGATGGGATTAATTGAAACTTCAGTATGGCCAATAGCTGGGAGGGTTTTGTTTCAGGTTTTCCAACACAGATTCTAATATCTAGAGATACATTTATAAAACTCATTAAGAGGTTTTACATTAAGAAGCCAGTCACCATCCCACAGTAAATTAGCCTGGTTTTAATCAGCTCTAAAACTATATTTTTCCACTAGAAGATGTTGTATCGTGAGGAGGTGCCGTACAAAAGCAATAAAATGCATAGGGTCAGGGGAAACGACCTCTCAGGAGGTCTGTATTTGCTGTCAGTCTGCTTCCACAGCAGATTTCTCCACTTGAACAGCTAATAAAATTTCCTCACATCAGGATGAGGTTTCCGAATTTGTATTTTGTATACATAGCTGTGTTCTTTCTGATTCATTTAGCCTCATCAACAACAATAAAGATACTGAATCAGAACAAGCTGGCAATTTTGTTGATGAAACATGGGAGAGAGCAGACTCCAGCTGGCTCTTCAGCAGATATATTGGCCAGTTGACAGGAATAAAACTGCAAGAAACCTGACACAGAAAACGCACGCAGCGAGAAGAGACAGACAGCAGAGGCAGGCAGGTAGGCAGGCGCTGCACAGCACCTGTTCACTGGTTTTGAGTCCAAGACAATATCTTCCCTCCTCTGAACTGGCTCTGAGAACGCCATTTCATGCCAGCTTATCCTACCTCCTTTCAAACGCTTCCAGCGTTCCTTGCAGGGGGCAGACATATGCACTCCCAGGCTGCCATTTTAGTCTTTTCTGCTCACTTTGTGTTCTCGCTGCCTATTTCTGAAAGGTTGAGAACTTGGGAGTCCTGGTGCTTTAGCCATTTTTTTTTTCTATTATAGTAAAGATAGAGGGAAGGGGGACAGCAGCTTAATGAGCAGCTGTGCGGTTACATCCCCAAAATATGACTATTGAAGGCATCTGCCTCTCAGATCAGTGCTACAATTCAAAATGGAGCAATGTGCTAGCTGTCCCTGTCCATTTTCCACTATCTCAGAGCACAGCTCAAATTTTATGGTAGCATGTCGTAATTCTCCTGCTTACATGGAAGGCAGACTGCCACACAGCTCAGACACCCACCCCAGTTTCGGCAGTCTAGACAAGACAGTGTGGAGCTCACACAGGCTCATTTACCTCCTCTGAACCCGCAGGCACATGCAGAGCAGCCCAGCATGAGCAGGGTTCGTGCAGGTGCATGGCTACAGTCCCACCACGTGACATAGTGTCACCCACATGTCAGGATATGTGACAGTGCACTGCCTTGCACAGTGACAAGGCCCCAGTGTGAGGCTGCTCACGATTCCCCAGCTGCTGCACAGCTCCAGGAGCTTGGCGGATGCATCGGTCAGTGTCTGGCTCCTAGAACCGAAGAGCCAGAGTGCCGTGGCATCAGTAGATCCGTGTCCAGAGTCACACCACAAAGGGCGAGCCATTTCTGTAGCTCCGTGTGTTATGTTACAAGTCCAGTTAAATTGCTGGAGTTAAGCATAAAAGTTTTGCAGAGATTCTGCTGCTAATTGCTCACAAAGTGACTGAGTAGATCTGAAATGATTACTAGCGTAACTCACTTGTTTTCGGGAAGAGCTCTTCGTGAGCACAACTCATTATTACCAGTATATGTTGCAGAAGGACCAGAACCATATTTCTTTTGTGGGTCCCCGATGTCAGTCCTGAGCTAGCATGACTTTAGAATAAATATTCTCTGAACATTTTAGTTTCCAATTAAGTCTAGTTCCAGCAACAGCCCTGCATCACTCCTCATCGTATATTGAAGCAAATGAAAGAAAAATAGCCCTTTCCCAACTGTGCTTGCTGTTGTACAAGGCTTAGTACAAAATGAATACTCCAGAACTTGAATCAGTTTTGCAATGCCATCCAATCCTTTGAAGGTGGATAGCCTGCCATGCAATTCTTTACCTTCATACTGAGTCATTATCTTACTAGAAGGAAATGGAAATCTGATGAATAGCAACTCAAGACACTGCTGTAATTATTATACGCCAACAATTTTTAATTTTTGTCTTAAATGTATTCTAATGATATCTTGCAAAAATATTGCCAAACGTGAGTCCTTTCAACACTAAAGAAGAATTAGCAAACAGTAACACTTTCCAGCTGCTTGCTCTGCAAAATGCTTTCTTTTCCTGCATATTTATTCCAGAAACAGACACATGTCCCCAGACTGAGACTTACAATGCTGGAAAAGACAAACACAGTAAAAATTTTCTAACAGATGTTTTGTTGCAGAATGCCCAGCACAAGACACTTGGCCATGTCGGATATCCATAACGCTCCATAGCAGCTCTTGAATCAGCAAGTATCCAGTTCTTCTGACTCATGGTGTCCAAAGGGCACCTAAGAATCCAAGTCCATTTTTAAAGTTTTGCCCTGTGTTAACAAATGAAGCTTCACAACGCTCAAGCAAACAGGGGAAAGAATCTATTTTATGGAAACAAACTCCAGCAGAGAGAAAACCATTCATCTTTTCAAAGACTGTCTGCCATTACGAGATACATATGTAAGGATTTTTTGAAACTGAATTCAATATCAAAGGCACATGTTCCACGTAAATGTCAGACATTTTTACTCATTTTTCTACCAGAGTTCTGTGATTAAAATAAACATTTACAGCATAAGATTTTTTTCCTGCCTTTGAATACTTTTTGAATCAGAGTCTGGGTTAGGAAGATCTGTCTTTAAAGTAGAGATCTAGGAATATGGGGCAAATGTGGCTTTTAAGGCTTCTTCACATTTTAATTGCATGTTTGCAGACTTAACAGGAGATAATTCTTCCCTTCTTGAAATTCAGGACATTGAAAGGTTAATTTAATCTTCTCAGTTCCATTTCCTTCCTTCTGTTCCCCTTCCCACACTCCCCCCCATCTGTAGACAGTTTAGTTATTTGAATTTTATGCAAGTTAGTATTCATCCAAAGGAAAAAAAAAATCATTCAATGTATGCATCAGACAAGTGAAAATTACAATATTGCATGCTTTCGTTTTTCACTTCCTATTTGCTTTTCTCTGCATTCACCAGTTTGGGCTCTGGACAGACATGAACTCATGCCCTAAAGCTAGTTTTCACTGAAAAGTTAACTGAAGTTCAAGGTTGAATGTCCCCATCCCTTTTGAATTCCTTTTCTTTGTTCTCCCAAGGATCTATAGTTGAGCTGCTGTGGTGACTTTACCTTGAGTTGGGGAAAGGCTACAGTTCGTTCCAGTTAGCACAATTTGTCTGCTGCCAACACAATCGCTCTCTGCTGCTCCCATGTTATTTCATGGTGTGGTCACTCATGCTCCAAGTATACTAACTCCAGAGGAGCCGGTTTGAGTGTACAGAGCTCAGGTTAACCCTGTTATGAAGACATAGCCTGAAGAAGACTGCAACTGATTTCTGAACTTCAGATGTATTTGCAAGAAAAAAAACCACAAAAGTAGTCATTGAAAACATTCTAGTTCGGCCAGGGTCTGAAGAGATAGCTGTTCACTTCAGATGCAATGAGAGGTAAATAGGTGCTTTTTTTTTAAATTTTAGAGAAGAAAAATTTAACATTTAACATAATATACTGACAGTGTTCATTTGAACAGGCAGAAGTTAACAACTGTGGAATTTACTGATTACCACTAACATAATTGTTGACCTTGTACATAGTATGTAATACCTATGTACTGTATAACAAGCTTATAAAATTGGAAAATTATTTTTGGATAAGATGATGTATTAATCCCTTCAAGTAGAAAGACAAGTTTTTCTTCTGGAAATTCCTCACAGAAATCAGCTAGAAAAGATGCTTGGCTGCCTAGTGTGTTCCTCTGCTTCAGCAGCTTCATTTCCTTAAGCAGCTGAAGAACTTCAAAGTTTATCTTCTTTTCCCCAAAACAGAAAACATACTTAAACTGCAGGAGGTCCCAGACTATTGAAAGTGGAATGATTTGGCAACACAAAGCGAAGTGGTGGTTGGGCACCCATCAAGGCTACATCCACAGCTCTGTGTCCCAAAAGTCAAGGATACCACGCCTCTGCATCTACGCCACAACAACGTCATGTAATGACAGATCCACCTATTATCCGTTTTCCTCTAAGCAAAAAGAAAATTTGAAGTTGATATCAAGTTAGTAGATCTCTGGATTTTATTATCTTGTATTATGTTGATTATCTATTTGCTGCACACTGGGTGCCACAATTTAATCTTCCTAAGGAATGGTGATTTTCCTTTTGTTTAAAGCAAAGAGAAATCAGACAGGGGATTGTTTAATTCCAGAGCAGCCAGCTGCACTGAGAAGAGCCGTGTTTGGGCACACTCCCAATGCTTACCCAAGACTTCTCTGTCTTACTCTTTTCCTAAGAGCTGCTGCTTGCAAGAAATGCTTCTGTCCAGAGGCAGAACGAAGAGAGATGAAAAAAAAGACTGTTAGTAAAGACTGGAAGTCATGCTAAACTAGAGTTTCTAGACCAGCATTCATCACAAACTATCATGTGCTCTATAGCATATTAACTAATGTGACTAATACATCACATGCTTCTTTCCCCACCCTGTCTTTGGGAGAGAAGCATGTGCATGGACATTTTATATTAATTTTTTTCCTTTAATAATGAAGGCATGTGTCACTGCATTTTGCTAGAAATTCGCTAGAAAAGGGCAGGCCGAAGCCAAGTGCTTTATGCTGGAAGACACACTTTTGGGTCAGTTCTCGAGAAAGCTCTGTTGCAACAATCTCCATCTGGTTAAACTTTTAAAATTCACCCCCGTACCAAGTTTTATAAGACCAAAAAAAGAGGGAGAGAGGAAATTTCCACTCCCACTTGCTTATGTTTTCTCTTTTTGCTCTTTGCTGCAATGGGTCTCCTAGTAGAGACTGTCTGAACTCCAGAGCAATTTGGAAAACACAGGGTTGGAAGAAATAGCCCAAGCAAAGGGACTATCTATAACTAGCCTCTCCTCTCCCCTCATCCTCTCTACACACCTCCCCTGAAGGCTCAATGGTCTCAATAAGGAAAATGAAACACCTTAGGCAATGGTAAAATACACAGTAGAAGACAAGATGGGAGTATTTACACACTAGCAGTGCAGCATTATGGGAGACACCCTGCCAAAGAGAGATCATTGCCTTCCTTACACCCCCAGGATTCATTGTCTCTTAGCCTGGGAACCTGTCTCCGTTCCCAAACATGGATATTTTTTTTGGCAGCAAGACGGAACAAAAGGCACAAAGAGAACTAAAACCCTTTCAGTGAAGCTGTTGGCTTTTTTTTCCTATTCCTCTAAGGACGGGAAACCTTCTAAGGATAGCTTATAACACGCCCAATCCTGCCACCTTTCTAAAAGGTGCTTAATGCTCACAGGGACCTAAAGGAGTTAGGGTGCTTGCAAATTCCAGCCCAGCTTTTAGCATTGAAAAATTAATCCCCTACCTTTAGCACCAAAAAATACCACAACATTTTGAAAATGAAATCACTGTTATATTATATGAGTGGGTGTGTTATTTCGAGACAGCACTAATGTGATTATAAAATCAGTTGTGTCAGCTTATTGGCTCAGCTACAGACACGGATCTGCTCGAGCGTCTGTTCCTCTAACCGGCTGCTCGCCTTAGGGTGCTTTGTCCCTCCTCAGCTCCATATAGAAATAGATCCGACCCGATTCCCACTATTACACCAAAAAGAAAGAAACCCCTCCTTGCATTTGCCCACCTAGCCTCCATGAAACTTGGCATTTCCAGAGCACCTCTTGTGCCAAACACAAACACAGCACCTTCCCGGCCTGTGAAGGCTATGGCCCTTCTTATATCTATTTATACATATGTATAAAATGTATATATAATGTCCCTGCAGCCCCAGCCCCATACAGGCTGGGCTCACTGCTTCCAAGTGATGGCAGCCAGAGGAAAAAGCCAAGCAGCAGCAGTCTCCAAACCTCCCAGCCCTACTCTACAGACTCCCCTCCAATTTTTCCTTTGTACTTGAGCTCCCTTTAAAGATTTTGCTCTCACCTACTGCTGCATCCCAGTAGCAAGTATTTGTTTTCCCCCGTTACTCTGTGGGTGCCTGACAGACGCTCGGTGGCTTGGGCTGCCAGGCACAGTTTGATGCTGCCGGTGGCGGGTGACTCACTGGTGTCGGAGGTGTCAGTCCTGGCAGGTTGACTCAGCCCTTCATCCTCTGGCAGCAGATTGAAATAGAATGCAGTTTCCGTTGTATCTGAGGCAGCTTTTCAGACACAGCCATACCAACATAGCTTTAAATGCTTTATGTATGTAGGATCTGAAAAGATCTGATGGCACTTCTGGTTTGCTTGGTCGGCTGGTTCATTGTTACTGGTCATCCCAAGGCCAGGTAACTGCCACCTTCCCCTCGCTGAAGGTGGCAGCTCTGAAATCCTGCTGTTAAAAACCTGTCAGGTAACCGTTTTGCTGCTCATACAGCAAGACTATCTCAGTTCTCAGTGAAAGCAAAAAGCATCTGAGGAGAATATTACCCATCCGTCTTTCCCTCCTGTGACCAGCCTCATCGCACTGTGCAACACCCTCAGGCCAAGCTCCAAACGTCCCACGTGAAAGCTACACACGGCTGTCTGACCTGCACTGAGGATGTAAACATGGGGCTTCAATCCCAAGATTTGGGATTTGATTTGACCACAGCACCATACTTACAAGCCACAGAAACTTGACACGCATCGCGTGCAATGGTCAAGATGTTCGTTATGGAGATAACTATCTACCGATTTCAACTGAGAGCGAGAGCGTGTAATTTCTCATCATTATGTACATGAGCTAACACTGTTGCACCTTCTTCAGCAACCCAACCCAATATCAATTAAAAGCCTGGTCTTCTTCAGCCAAAAACCCCAAAAACTCACCCTAATCTGTTTTTAATACTAGGTCTGCTAATAAATTGGGCAAGTAAGATGGTGGTGGCGAAAAACCAAGCGTGCCCACCCTGTCTTAGCATGTTCAGGGAGATCTGAGCTCAGCTGTGGATGCTAGGGGCTGAGCCCGTGTCTGTACACAGAAAACCAGAAGGGAGATTTTTCTCCTTCACTGTCCTAAACACTTTGTTTGCTCTCTACATCTGAGAGAATTTGCACCAGTCTACAAGTTCAGGAGTTTGTCCCCTTACAATCTCTTGTCAGATAAGGATTATGTTACTTGTGGAAATGGACAAATATTTAAAAACTGAAACTTGTGAACTGCCTGATTTAAAGAATCATTCAGATTGTGCTTTGAAGTCTTTTCTGATCTTCTAAATCTGGTGTCCAGCCTAACAAGAAGAGGTTCATACTCTCTCTCTAAACAGACACCAAGAATGTTCGGTGCCAAATCTCAGCTGTGGCTTACAGTGAATATTCACCCGGTGGCTGCTTTCCTGCTTATTCCCAGGGGTTTTCGGTCAAGAACACAGCTTTCTATTTTTGGCAATTGCTTGGACTAGCGGGATGGAAGCAAGGGAACCACATCCTGACGCCAGGTGGGTACACACATTGGCTTTGTATGGACAGTTGGGGCAGGTGCAGAGCTAACCTAGCCAGGCTGCTCAAGTCAAACGAGTTTTTAGCATGACAAAAACACAGCTGTGTTACTGCCGGGGCAATCTTCAGGCTGGAGGCAGCAGAGCCAGGTTTGCTCAGGACTGAGCTCGGTGGGACTCAGACCATCTCTTTGGAGCTCCAGCTGAGCAGTGTTCTGCAGATTTTTCCACCACTACAGTATTCCATTCTCAGTTACCTCAAATGCCACAGAAAAAGTGTTCTCAGAGTGCCATTTGCCACTGTCTGCAGCAACCCCTGTGCTCTCTGAAGATACAGAAAATGGGATGGATAAAGGAAGGAATCACTGGGTGGAAAGGAAACACTATTTATGAATGCTGGTGAGTTAAAATCATCCTTTTTCCTGCATTTGTGTTCATTGTTTTAATTTAAATGCACATTGGAAGAAAACACATCAATTTTCTCCATGCATGTAAGACTCAAACCCATGCTTCCTAAGCCCATTATGCCAACAGAAAGCTCCACAGCACCTTCCCAGGGCTCTGGATCAGCTCTGAGACACCTCTGTCTCCCTGAGCTTGCTTCCCAGACTCCCTTTATAGTCAGTAGCAAAACCTGGAATCTTCTAGGGCACAATTAATTTTATCCCAACTTAGTTGCCTCCCTATTGACTCTCATGGAGTCTAGACAAGTAATTCAGATGGAGGCATCCAAAGTTACACAAGAGGAAACCCATGCCAGCATCTAGGAGGATGTAGCCAGCCCTTCCCTCCCAAACCTGAGAGCCTTAAAAAATTATTTCCCAAGCTGCTTTGTGCAGCGTGGCTGAAGCCATGTCACAGCCACAGGGATGTCCCCAGCCCTCGACAGCAGCAGCCCTAGGAGGTGGCTGCAGGTAGTGCCCAAACACAAAACATATCCTGCAAATACAGGCAAAGGCTAGTAGCCATTTTAAAGCTTTTTCTGAATTACATCGCTTGAACCTACAGCACGTTCTCCCTTCGCCGCAATGGAAGAGGTTCCCTCCAGCAAGCCCAGCATGGTCCACGCCATGGGGATGGGTGGAGCGCAGGGAATGGCCACGCCAGCACAACGGGCAAACGCAGCTTCTTTCAAAGCGAAGGCAGGAAGGTTGGCTGGACACAGCTGCCCAGCATGGCTTCCAGAGCCACGTGCTGTGGGGCTGAGGGAGGTACCAGCAAGTGGGGTGGGAGCTACCAAAATGGGACGGAATGACAGATGCATTTTTCTTCCTTTCAGACACATTCCCAGATGCCGGCTCAGTACTCGGGGCTGTTGCTTATCTCAGATTTGGCCCTTGGTCGCAGCAATGGTACCACGCCTGTGCTTAAAGCCCTCCCCAGCCCCAGGTACATGCTTCTGCCAACCTGGGTGGGTGGGGGACAGTCCCCAGGGGCTTTGCTGAATATGCCCAAAATCTCCCCCACAAACTGCAGCACCAGCCCTTACATGAACTCCAAACCTCAGCACTGTGAAAGAAGGGCAGGAAGGGAAACTTCAATATTATTGTCTTGGTAAATGTGGAGAAAAGAAAAATTTTTTTAAAAAATCAAGATGTATTTTGGCAGTTTTCCATGTCCATTTACCCATTTCCCTCCCTCGTGCACTTTCTTGCAGCAGCAATCTGGCCTTTCCCTAAACGCTGAGCAATCCCGGCACTAAACTAATCAATATTAATAGCGATGGGCTCTGGCGGGGGGAGGAGAAGAGAGGAGAGGAGGGATTACCCTGACCTTTTTCAACTCACACTGCCTCAGACAGCCACCAAGCAGCTGAGGAGAGAGCAGCCAGACGGTAATGCCATGTGGTTTTAGTAGCTTTTCTTTTTTTTTTTTTTATTTTTTTTCCTGTGAATATTTACTTCTGTTGTCTCAGTGCAGATAGCAATGAAGTCTGATTGTCTTCAGGAAGGAAAAAAATGTAATTATGTCGGCCATCGCCGGGCCAAACCTCACCTTGATGGGAAACTCCACTGAAATCAAGGGAATAATGCCCAGGCTGGATTTTTAACTTGAATTTCTATTAAAAACAGGAATTGGATTAGGGAAGTTTTGACAGGTAAAGTTTTGAATGCTGGTGTGCTTTGTGGATTTCTCTTATAATAGGGTGTAATCAAACCCATTGAGCCTGCGACTGGGATATCAGTGCGAGAGCAAACAAAGGGCTGGGCGAACTGGTCCTCTATTGTTAAGCACAAGTGTCCTCATCCAGATCCTGGGGTACGTACGCACTCAGGACAGGGTGCTCAGAATTCAAGACAAATCCTATTAATTAAAATAAAATCATAATTGAAGCTCTTTGTTCAGATTGGATTTGGGGTTTATTGTACAGTTTCTGGTTAGTAGTGTTCCTTAAGATACAGGTTTATGTCAGGAGGCACCGTGGGTTATTGGCAATTACTGCATTGTCTTTTCTTTACTGAGATATTTGTGTTTCCATGGGCAAAATATGATTTTTAGAAATTTAATCTGAGAAATATAGATCAAATTCTATTTATGTCTTTCCTCTTGTGCTCTGAAAGAGCCAGGTCTCAGGGAGAGATCCCAGATTGAGGTGTTAGATTTGTGGGGGGGGTTGAATAAACATTTTAATGGTATTTTCTTTTTTATTTTTTTTCTATCGAGCAGAAAATGCTTTGCAGATGGCTGGTATCGCAGCACTAGCTAATGAAGCCACGGGTGTGTTTTTCCTTTCTTTGTCAGGACCCATCATGTCTGACAAACCAGATTTTGCAGAAATTGAAACATTTGACAAGACAAAGCTGAAGAAGACAGAAACCAGAGAGAAAAATCCATTGCCCACTAAAGAAAGTAAGTGTTTATGGGGCTATTTGAGCTATGAGCAGCAAGGACACAATCTGTATTGCAGTTAATATGCAAAATGAATACTAATCATAGGATTACAGGCTCAAACTCATCCCTGACGTGAACTGGGGATAATACTAAGACTTGTACTCTATGCCAGGCTTCCAAGGATACCAGTAGTTTTAACTGATGCTGTGTTTTGTCTGAAAAATCCTTTCTGATGGGATTGTTCTTGTTTCTGCTAAAAGCAAGACCAGTTTTTCTGCTGGTTACAGGTAACAGGATCAAACTGTTTGTGATTACCATGTCACCAGCCTCTTTGGAGTCACGGATGCCCAGGGGAACCCTCGCACATCCCTGGCAGGGCAGGCAGCATCCCCAGAAGGTGCCTGGGCTCTGAATTCAGCATGTTATCAGGAGGATGAGCTGCTGCCCCCCGCTTGTAATTGCTGTCAGCCCTGGCCAGGAATGCTCCAGGGACCTTCTCTGGGAATAAGGCAGCAAGGGAAACCCATCATCATCCTCATCTAACAGGCAGTCTTCCTTAGCTTCCTTCCAAGGTCCACTCCTGTACACACACAGTGCACAGGCAGCAGGTGAGGGTTGTGATTCACGTTCAACTTGGGATGCAAAAATGCCATTTCTCTGCATTTGCACCAGACTTTGTGAGCAGTTTCCTTCAGAAGAGTCTCACTAACCGCTTTGGATGAGTCAATGCTGGTGGCCATGGAGATGTACTGTCTCTCGACATAAAATACCTGTTTTTTCCCTGTTTTATTATCCCTACCAATGCTAAAGCTGTAAATACAAGAGGAGGTTTGCACATCATGAATGGCACCCTATTAGCTACACAGACATGGGAACAAGTTGACATTTCCAGGGTGGCCGAAGAAAGCAAGTGGGGACTTACCATCCCCTGGCTTTAAGAATGGCCATAGAAATCTGTATCCTGCAGAATCTTTATAATGTTTATTGATTATATTTTTGTTTCCTCTGTTTTTTTGGCAGCTATCGAACAGGAAAAGCAAAGCGAAAGTACAGCCTGAGCATGAAATTGAAGATGTGACTGCTGCTTCTTCAGTGGGGTTTTGGCTTCTGAGTTGGGTTGTTTTGTTGTCCCTGTCCACCGCCCGTGTTGTGTGCCCCCCCCCCCCCCCCCCCCCTTTTTTTTTTGCTCATTTATTTTAGCAAACATTTGCTAGTTTAATGTTCCCTGGGAAGAAGTTTGGTTTGTGTTTGTTGAACAAGAGCCTATGTATTTGTATTCTTTAAACTGTAATTCCAAGTCCTGTATCAACTGCATTACTTGCCAAAAAAAACCAATTTGCATAAAATTTGTTTTCCCAAACCTCACAATAAACAGGTTTCTTCTGATCAGTTGTCTTTGAGCCTTGCAAAAATGGGGTTTACACTGCAGCTCTTACTAGCATCCTTCTCACTTTGTTTTGCATTGCCACAGCATCTAGAGAGCACAAATTGCTTACAAATGCTGTGAAAAATTGGTGGTTGGGCTGAGAAAATAACTCAGATTAGCATCCCAGATGGGAGAAGGGCTGCAGCACCCTCTCCACAGCTTTATTTCTCACTTTAGCCTGCCAAGATCCACTCAGCCTTGGGACAGCTGCAGCACACATAGCCTTTGGCCCATCTGATATCAAGCAATACAGGAATGGAGGAAGGTGGGACAAGGAAAGAAAATTTATTATTGCACTGATTTTCTGGGATGAAAGAGAGACCTTCAGCAGCACAGGGATGTAGGACACAAATCTTCAAAGCAAGCAAGGACTCCCTAAATCTTCATTTCTGGTGGTGCAACAACATCCCCACTGGTGTGCAGAGGGCTTGGCAAAAATAGACTCTGGTACCAGCTCAGGGGACTCTCAATTACACGGTATCACATTATCTCTGGAATTAATTTGCAATCGTATTAAAAAAACAAGTGCTTACTCTGGGAAGATAAACTGCTGTCCCTGGAGCTTCCTTTTGATCCTACTTGCGCTGTGAAACAGGAATAATTCTGTGCTTCAGCAGGGTAACTCTGGGTTTACACCTC
Organism: Pterocles gutturalis; assembly: GCF_000699245.1. Taxonomy (NCBI): domain Eukaryota; kingdom Metazoa; phylum Chordata; class Aves; order Pterocliformes; family Pteroclidae; genus Pterocles; species Pterocles gutturalis. Next base: position 28,030 of record NW_010115045.1, on the reverse strand, counting down.
TGTCAGGCGAGGCAGAAACTGTTCTACTGGCTTCAGGAAACAGAAACAAATGGTTGGGGTGGTTTACGTAAAGGTTGCTCCACACTTGACATTTAACGTGAACAGAACTGCAATTAAACAGCAGCAGCGGAGCCACAAAATGGGTGACCTTCAGTGACAAGAAAAAGTAAACAGAGGTGACCAAGAAACCAAGGGAAACACAAGGCATGCAGGGTGAGGGATGTCAGTCAGAGCTTCCCTAAACCAGCGGTACTCAAAGGGCCAAGGCTGCTGTTGCAATCACTGCTCAGCAGTTCAACATCACTGCTGTTTTCTTTTCATGCCCTTTTTTTTTTCTGCAAATTCTCCTTAGAAGACCTCATTCCCCTTGGCACCTGACCCTAAGGGGGTTTTTTAGGGTCTGCTGGATGTATTAACACTAATTATTTAAAGGGAAATTATTTAATGGGAAAGGTTGAGGAACAAGGAAAATGATGCTATTTTCTTTGTGACTCATGCCCTCCCCTCACCCAATGCATGGCGCTGGGGTCAAAGAGCATTTGACATTATTTAAATATCTACTTTGATGATGGTTCCTTCATGGAGAGAGCATTCAGAGCCAGCACTTAGAGCAACAACACCTGCTGGAAACTCATACAGCTGACACCATTCAGCCAGACCACCCATGGCTCCCCAGGTTAACTTCTAAGCACCGTATTGTGCTCAGGGGTAACCCGCAGACCAGACTTTCTCCTTGCGTTTGCCAGGAGACAGCACTTTGTTCCATGTGACAATCTCCCTCCTTCTCTGCCAGTTCAGAGCATCTGCCAGCTCACTCAGCACAGTAAGCTGTAAATCACCAAAAACCTCTCTGGCACCACTGAGCCCATGGCTGGTGTCTGTGCCCCCAGGTTCTTCCACAAACTCCAGGTCTGGGCTGTGTCCTCGAGCCAGCACTTTGCAGGAGGAAGGGAAGGAACAACTGGCCAGAGCAAGAAATTCTCCTCTTGTGTTCGCGCAGATAAAAGGGATGAGCAGCGTGGCTCCAAGGAGCGATGGGAGAGATCCGAGCAGTTCTAGAAACATCGAGCTTGTCCTGGTGCCACTGCAGGGCTCACTCTGCCCCCATGAAACCTCCTCCCAATTTAGCTGTTTGCATTTAAAGCCTGACACCGTAAACCCAAAGTCTCAGTGCTTTTATTCATGTCTCACCCCACTGAAAACTCTGGGCAGGCAAGAAAAGCTTCAGCCAAGTTCCCCACCCCTGGATCCGACTCCAAAAGCTGTTGAGCAAAGCACACAGCAGCTACACACCAGGAAAAACCCTCAAGATCTGGCCCAGATCTTCCCACCCCTCAGCCACCTGCCCCAGGTGGGACACGGCTGCATGGCAGGGCTCGGAGACTGGTTTTCACCATTAGCAGCTGAGAGAGGCTTAAAGTTAAAGACATGCAGTTGGAGCACCCCGATTTGAGAAGCATCCCTCTCTGCTGCTGTGTGAAACCGCTTGATCACAAGGTTAAAATTTGCGAAGAGCAGGGCCAGGTCTGGCTCCTGTTATCTGAACCAAAGAGCGTCACAGCCCTTATCTGGGGGCAAGCTGGGGACACCCACCAGGATGCTGCTCATTATTTAAGGCCAAACCAGCAAATTTTCATCATTCCAGTCACGATGCTAAGGAACCATTTGTTCCTGCCATTGGAAGGGAGCTACAAGCCAAACACCTTGCCCACACCTAGGAACCACCTTCTGGGTATTAACCCGCTCCTGACCCTCATTCCCTGGAAGAGCGATCTCCAGCGCTGAGGCTCCCCAACAGCCATCCCCGCTGGGAGCCAGGGTCCCTTCCCAGCTGGTGGGCAGCTGAGCTGCAGACAGCTTCATCAGCAAACTCAACCACCTCCAGGTGGGCAACTTAAATAGTTTTGCCAATTAGCAACAGCCTTTTGCTATTTGGATCCTTTATATAATGAGACATTACCTTGCAACTCCTCCAGAGGAAAGACACCATCCATGTAATCCAGTTATAGCAAAAAAAAAATCATTACATGCAGATAAACACCCACTTTCTTGGCATCACCGTGAAGCCAGCCTTGCCCCCTGCATCCCAGGGACAGGGCCAGCCCTCTCGGGGTCCTGGCTGAGTCCACCTGCCCCCGAGCCACCTCTCATTGCTCTGTGTGCTCACAGCGAGCCCTGGCTGAGCAGAGGAAATGTGTGTTCCTGCCATTATTATACAGAAGTTAGCTGATTTAATAAATCTTGTTAGGCAGGAGTTAGATAACAGTGAAAACCAGGGGCTTTGATCCTACTGTCCTAAAAAAGAGGGACACGTGTGTGTTGTGTCTCAGTTGGAGTCCAGCTAAAACTCCCTCGAGATCCTGCTGATCCCAGCTCCGAAACCACAGACTTGCAAATCACATGTGGACTATTTTTTTTTCCAAATATGTCTGGGGGCTCTCTCTTATGTAGATCATCAGCCCCTGTGGCTGCTGAGGCATCTCACAGCAAGCCTTCAGGCCCAGCTCTGCAGCGAGGAGGACAATCAGGGTTAGTCGAGTGGCTGGTTCACCACCGCCAAAGCTGAGATGCCCACACACGGCCGAGGCTGGGGAGGTCTCGGCTTTGGGGAAACACCTTTGGGTGTTCGCTCTGCCATTGGTGGTGCTCCTCACACGCTCGGCTTTGGGGAAACACCTTTGGGTGTTTGCTCTGCCATCGGTGGTGCTCCTCACACAGCAGAGCCCTCTCCTGCTAAGAGAAGAATGGGGAAGGAAACAACCATAGAATCACAGAATGGTTTGGGTTGGAAGGGACAAGGGACCTTAGAGCCCATCCAGTGCCACCCCCTGCCATGGGCAGGGACACCTCCCACTAGCCCGCCTCACCCAGCCTGGCCTTGAACCCCCCCAGGGATGGGGCATCCACAGCTCCTCTGGGCACCCTGGGCCACTGCCTCACCCCCCTCACTGTAAATAATTTCTTCCTAATATCTAGTCTAAATCTGCCCTCTTCCAGTTTAACCAAGGGGGAGATGTGAGGGAGTCAGGGGTCTGAGCTGCAGCCACATGGGCAGGAGGAGGCTGGGGGGCTGGGGGCACAGCCAGGGGGTGCCCATGGCTGCAGAAACCCGGCAGAAGCAGCTGAGGTGGGTCTCCTGCCTCCGCCCAGGTCACCCCTCGTGAAGACACAGGGTGAGGACAATAGCCTTTTTAGAAGCACTGACCTGCTGCTGCAGAGCTGGGGGAGCCTCCCACAGGCAAACAAAGCCACCGTGTCCTCCCAGAGCCCGCGGGTCCATGTGTCCCCAGCCAGCTCTGGCCATCCCAACCCGATCCCAGCACCGAGACGTGTCCCGGCAGCTAAACCCGCTCGGCCTTGAGCGTGCAGCACGGCACGGGGACGGCTGGGGCCGAGCCAGCGGACGTGGGAGCGGGTGCGTGCGTGGGGGTGTTTCTGCAGCTCCAACCCAGCGCCGCTCACACTGACAGCGGGGTAACGCTCGCTCCATCTTCTGCAGCGGGGGTCTGTGCTGGGAAAGGCGGCTCCGCGTGTTTTCTGTCTTGTCAGAAGAGCTGGCTCGGGAAGGAACAGTTGCTGGGGACGGTTCGCGCACATCTTGTACGCTGTGCTGACAACGGCTCTTGACAACTCCTACCATCGACTGCAGAGCTCCCAGCGCCTCGCTGCCTGGCTCGGCTCCAGAATCCATCCGATTGATGGGGAATCAGGAGAGAAGGAGGAGGGGGGAGGAAAAGGGGGTTTCTACCCAATGTGGCCAGAGACACATGAAAATGGGGTCTTTTAGGGCTCCAGCAGTAGGCATTGAATTAAAAGAATGAGTTCTTTTTCAAATGAAACAACAATCTCAGGGATTTGAAAGCTGGCCTCGTGAATTTAGAGACTAACTCATTATCAAAATTTTTGGATTTGGCAAAGTTGCAACAAGCAGAGAGGAAAAAAAAAAATGTGTGACTCCAAGTGGGTGTTTTCAAACAGCATCTTGTTTGGGGAAAATAATCCCTCTTGGTCTGTTTTGTTTTTCTCGTGATGTTAGAAATCATTCTCCTCCTCAGAGGGAAGAATTGGGTTTTTCTTTTTCTGTCACGCCGTGGGAGCTACCCCAGGTCACGCCTGACCATGGCTGGTCCCCTGGTCCTCGCTAGCACCGGAGTCACCACCTCTAAGTGTTAAAGAAACACGTGTGGGTCCTATATCACAGGTTTCTTTTAGCTATGAAGAAATCAGCCGTGAGATGCTCTGGGTGAAGGCTCACCCATCCGAGGCCGAGCCCCAGGGATGGAGGCAACAGGGATGTCCTGCGGCAGCAGCATTGCTCCAGGGAGAAAGAGCAATAGCTGATTGTGCTGTAATAGCTCCATAATGGCTTTATAAGAGCTCCAGCCTCCCCACCGCTGCTCCTGACTTCTATGATTTTATTTCTGTCCTGTCCAGGCTCCAGCCATCAGCCTCCATGCATCAGCTCCGGCACGGACCTCACCTGGTACCGGCAAGGCTGGCGAGGAGCGGAGGCGTTCAGAGGGAGGAAGCGTCAAACAGCTTTTGTACCAGCTGCAGTTTGCCCATGTTGGCTGACGTCCCCAGTAACGCTAGTGACTTTGGTGGCATTAATCCAGATTGGGAAGAGGGCAGCTAAAATGACATTAGCCTGGGCATGGGAAGGCTGTGGGTGCCACTGGAGAATTGCTCTTGCCCACCCAACGCTCCCCATGTCTTGGTTACGTAGCAAAAGGAGGTGTTTGCTCTACTGACGACTTCAGAACGGGGAAAACCTGGAAGAAACTTCTCCCAGTGTGTGTGAGTGGGGATTTACTGTGACTGCCCAGTAAACACGGGTGTGCCCAGACATCCCCCATTCACAGGGCAGCCCCAGAGCAGCACGGCACGGCACGGCATGGCACGGCACGGCACGGCGGTCCCTCCCAGGGGTGTGCCATCCCGCTTGGGTCCACGCTGGCATCACCTCTCCTAGCGCACCCAGATGAAAATCATCACGTTCCTGTTTTAACACACCTCTGGCACTATTTTATTATCCTGACGCTTTAACATCCCAAGTGCAATGCGCACAGCTGGGGCTCCAGTTTAATTTTTATTTCTCTTTTAGTGTGTTTCAAAAATACCCAGGGAATTGGAAAGGTCAGGATACCAGCGTGGCTGTATCGGCCGCAGGAATCTGCCTCCCTGTTCACAAAATATAATTGAAGATTATTTCAAATGGGAGCTGCCTCGACGTGAGTGTTGGCTCCTATGGCACCGACCCCAGCTTCATTTATTTCTGAGCAGTACAAAGGACTAATAAAGCTTTAACTTACCTGCTTTTATAAACTCTGTGTCTGAAGCATTCGGTGATGCACAGCTGAGGAGGAGGTAAAAGAGCTGAACCTAAAATAGCATTTGGTCTTCAGAATGGGCAGAAAAATATAAATCCCAGAGCCAGGCTCGCATGGCAAGGATGCCACTGCTGTCTGTAATGCTGTGGTAAATGCACTGACCAGCAACACCGGTCGGTGACTTTGGTCTCACCAAGTCCCTGGAGAGGGGTCCTGCTTCAGGGGATGGTGCCACACTCAGACCCCTGGGAAAGGCGCTTTATTGAGCCTTGAGATTCACCCTCTGGGCACTGCCAACTCCTGCATAAACCAACCAGGACCTGTAACACCAGCAGGAGCAGGGCTGGGTGTCCCTGCCGACACTCGGTGCCTCCAGCCGGACCCGCCAGTGCTCAGGACCTGCAGCACCCACCTTTCCCTGTGGTTCGTATATATTAATGATGCTGACCGTGCCGGGGGGTGTAAGTGAGGCAAGCTGCCAGGGAGGTGAACCGGGCAAGAACTGCTCCTTGTCGCTCTGAGCATGGACAGACGAACCACAGAACCACAATACAGATTTTTTATTTTTTTTTTTTAAATCAGTACAGCTTGTAAAACCCAGGGATGGGCCAACCTGAGCGACGAGCATCAGAACAGCCCTGGAGGCTGCTCTGGCAGCAGGATCGCTGGGCAGCTTCTATCCCAGCTGCCACTGGAGCTACTGGGATAGGAGGGGACTTGGCAAAGCCTGTCCCATCCAGATGATCCACAGGCCACCCAATGCCAGCTGTGTCCCAGCCTTGCTCTGCCACTGCCCACGAGCAGGTGCCAGGATGGGCTGGGATGGGTGTGCGGTGCGGGGACATCCCACAGGGGGGAGCCTTGTCACCAGCCTGCAGGGGACACTGCTGGGGGACACTGCCCAGGGCGTCCCCACCAGCCAGGGCATCCTCTGCTTGAGCTATGCTGCATGTTTGATCCTGGCACTGCGAATTTTCCTCCATTTCCATCCTCTCTGAAGTAACGGATGCAAAACGTGCTGTTTCCATCCTCCAAGGGACTGGGCAAAGCTCTGTCCAGAACAACCACCATTCAGGTTTTCAGAGCTGATTTGGGATTTGTGGAGGGAATATGATGAAGGAAATCTGTTTTCAATGGGTGTCACTGGGAAAAATTCATCCCACAGAAGGTCCTAACAGGTCTCTGTGCCCGGAGGATGCTGACAAGCCAGACCAGTGAGCCAGCTCCCCACCTAACACATTCCCATCAGGTCAACTTTAAGCCAAACAGTAAAGGTCTAAAACTGGTTTAGTAAAGCCACCGACCTCGCCACGAGTCGTCACCTCACTCTGAACTCAGGTAGCACTGGAGATTTCTCCTCCCACCTCAAATACTAATAAATGCATGGGACCGCCTTCATCTGCAGACTAATTAAATGCACATATGAACATGGCATCAATGCCCTGCTCCATTAAGAAATGGAAATCCACAGCTTGATGCCTGCGAAAAGACAGGCAGGGCAAGAAGAGCTTCCTCAAGGGGAGAAGAGCAAAG
>NW_010115045.1:15701-21149 GCF_000699245.1 Pterocles gutturalis | reverse complement strand
AGCAGCACGGGTTCCCCCCCAACTCCTGGGGCAAGGCAGGTGCCAGAAACAAGTTTTCTTCTCACTTCTCACCAGTGAAAGTTGTTCTTTTGCCCAGGATACCCCAGAGGAAGCCTCAGCTTTGTGTGCTCAGAGTTACCCCTGTCTAAAGAAATAAAAATGAGTTTTAATAACATTTTTGTAGCTCAAATCACCATTTTTCTTCTGCGAGTCTCAAACTCTCCCACACTCGGTGTGGCAGACACAGCCAGCACCAACACACATATCCTCTAGCTCAGAAATTAAGATCTTCGATCTTAATCTGTTCCCCATGACCCAAAGTGGATGGGGGACAGGAGGGGTGACAGAGCCACAGCCCCCAGGGGACAGCAGGAGGAACCACGCTGGGAAAGGCTGGGGAGCACCACATGAGCCAGGTTGTAATCAGTTAATTTAACTGAGTTTGGCCAGGGAACCATTAAGAAGGAGGTGATAATTTTCTTCCATATCAAGTGCCCAATCTCTTCCTGGGCAGGCTTTTATCTGCCGAGGTGCCACATCGCCAGGACAGAGATCTGTCCCCTCATGCAGATGCCCAGGCAGTAACCTCCCTGCTGCACTAACACCGTTTTGCATGACACTTCCTTTAAAGAAGGGGAGAAAAACAAAACACTTGGCCCTACTTTATAATGCCGGAGTGTAAACAGCCCTGTAGGCTTTGAAGGACACACCTAAAGCGGGCAGGTGAGGCGAGGCTGATCAGGTCATGGAGCTGCAGCTCCAGGGCCAGCCGGGCAGCTGAGTCCTCTGGGGTTTGATCTAAACCTGGGGCTTTTACTCTGCCCCATTTTTTGGGACAGCTCAGGAGGCAGCAGGACCAAGCTCAGACATGTCATTGCCCAAAAGCAGCTTTGCATCATTGTTGGATGCTGTGGAGACAGAGGCATGGAGGATGCCCCATCCCTGGAGGGGTTCAAGGCCAGGCTGGATGAGGCTTTGGGCAACCTGGGCTAGTGGGAGGTGTCCCTGCCCATGGCAGGGGGTGGCACTGGATGGACTTTAAGGTCCCTTCCAACCCAAACCAGTCTGTGACTCTATGATTTAGGAAGCTCAGCCAGGAGGGACAAACAGCCCTTTTCCAGGGGTAGATGCTCAGTGAGGAAAAGTCTTGCTCAGCTGGAAGGGCCAGGAGAGTTTGAGATGTGACCCCCCCCCAACCCCCAAAATGCAGAGGGGACACCACTGCCCATGCCTCCACAGAGGGACGTGCTGGAGCTTTTATCGAGACATTTGCCTCTGCAGGCTCATCTGCTCATCGCCCCCATGCTGGGAGCTGCCTTTGGGAGTCTGGAAACGGGTGAGGACAGGGAGCCAGGGGCTTAGAAGGGGATGGGGAAGTCACTGGGGTGAGAAGATAGTGGAAAAGCGCAGCTGTAAAACAACCCATGCAAAACCAGGGGGAAGGAAGGGGGAAAATGCCCTTTATCTGCTTGCAAGTGAAATGACCGCCTTCTTCCCATGAGCAATGTCCCAGCTTAGCTCCTGGGCTGAGGTTGGTGTCTGCAGCACCCACAGCCTCCCCCAGACAGCCCGGACGGGGCTTGCAGCCCTCCCAGCTCGCTGTGCTCACCTGTCCCATTCCTGAGGCACCATGGGCTCACAGCAAATTAAATCTCCCCCTACAGCCCCTTGCAGATGGGGAAAGGAGAAAAAAGAAAAAAGAAAAAAAAAAACTCCACCACGTTTTCCTCCCTCATTTGCTCTTTCTTCTCTTTTCTGGCCCAAACCCAGCGTCCTGTGCACACCAGCCCAAGAACTCTGTGATGTCCTGGGGCCATTGCTATGACCCCCATTAATGCTCTGCCCAAATCACACTTGTGGGTGGAAAAAATCAGAATTTGGTTCCAAACACAAATTTTTTGCTTCCTAAAACCAAAAGACATAAAGCCATAAAGCCTGGAGCCTCCTGTGGTCCTGGTTTTTGGCATCCTGGTGGTCCTGTATTCTGTTCCAGGACGCGTTTCCTTTGGTAGCAGAACCTCTTACCTCGGGCTCGCTCGTTCGCTCCTTGCCCCATCACGCCACACGTGAGGCTGTGCTGGGAATCAGGGTTAAAAGACAGAGGAACCAGTTGCATTGGTACAACTGGGGGTGAGGTGGGGGGGTCAGGAGACAGGAACTCCTTGAGATAATTGTGTCACTAAGAAGGCAAACCTCAACCGTCACGGTTGGACATTTTAACCTTGTTTGCAGTGAACATGGGGCCACTTGTGTGTGCCAAAATAGGAACGAAGAGGACTGAGCCCATGGGATAGGTGTGGCATAAAACCCAGTTGCAGTTTCACCTCCATCCTCGATTACCATTTATTAATCAAAACATATTCATTATGCAGGCAAAACCCCCACCAGTGAGGCTGGGTCCAGGGCTGGGGTCCTGCTGGGACCCATGGCAGCCCGGGGGGGACCGTGCAGCAGGCAGAGCAACGGGACCTATTTTCCCCAATCCAGGAAAGTTGGGAAGAGTTAAAAAAATTAATAATTTCTGCATAGAGCCGAGCATGCAGGAGTATTGCCCTGTGGCTGCAGCCCTCCGTGATGGAGTATTTTGACGTAAATCTTCGCTGAGCAGCTGGCTGGGCACACACCAAGGACACGGTATCACCTGGGGGGGCTCGGGCGGGTTCCCAGGGTGAGCAGTGGGGGGGGAGCACCATAAAACATCCTCTGCCCCACCAGCGAGGGGGTGGCTTCTAATGACCCAGGTGGGTTTTTATTGTAACGAAGGCAGCAATGCAGGATTTGACGCCAGGGCTCTGAATGTGTCACCTGCCCAGGACAATTTAGCAACTGCTCTGGGCTTTATTTTCCTGTTGTCCACAGCCATGGGGCTCGCTGCCCCGAAAGCCCGTCCCTGCAGGACCCACTACCTGGCTGACTGTGTGGCACTTGTATAAACTGATTTATCTCTTGTCTGCCTTCTCTTACAGCCCATATTCGGATGTGAAGAGGGTTTTATGGGTGCATAGGGCTGTATATACTATCTCATGACTTTAACCAAAATACTTTTTTCCCATGAAAAGCACTAGTTTGGACACGTAGCAAGAAAACAAACAATAAAGCATCAGCATTTTACCAGCAAAGCCACGGGGCTGCAGCTGACACGCAGGATACCTCTTCCCAAGCAGCCTGTCCTGCAACAGCACCTGGAGCCAAGGCAAATCCCGTGGTGCCACCACGGATGGCCGACAGCTCGCTTTGAGATCCCAGGCTGCCCAGAACAACTGACAGTTTTCTGCTTAACCAGGTAAATCAAACAGAATTTTTATTTCAGATTTCTTTTTCCCCATCCAAGACCAACCCAAAAGCAAATTTGTAGGCAGTGTGAAAGACAAAGAGAAACTCCTTCAGCATCGTTTCACAGACAGGATTTTACAGCTCAGGTGACCCAGGCTGCGACCTGCGGGCTATTCCCACGGGTGAGAGGAGCACCCAGCCCCGCTGCAGCCCTCCTGAGCCCGGCCAGGCTTCGCCCACCCACACCCAGCAACATACGGAGCAAAGCACCCACATCAGCTTCCAAATAGCTGCACCCAGCCCAGCCCTCTGCCGATTTACCCTGGCATCTCAACACCGCCCAGCTCTGTGCCTCAGTTTACCCAACTGCAAGCAGACAGCTATATTTAACCTCTCTTACTGAAAGGACATTGCATGAAGTGCTCTAGAAGTGCAAAATGTATTAACACAGCAAGACCAAAGTCTGCTTTTGCCTAAGGTGGGAAAGTCCAGCAGCGATACGACTGGGATCATTGCAGTCCCATCGGTCTGCTGGGCTGTGTGACCCTGCAGAAGCATCAGCTCCTGCTCGCCAGGTTGGAGCTGTAAACGCAGAAAAAACCTGCAGCAGCACGGGAAGGCTCGTCCCAGCACGCTGCTTTGTTTGCTGACAACTAACATAAGTGACAACATTGCCAGTGACTTTTAAGATCCCTGTGACTTTAATTGGAAGGGACATTTTTAATAGCCCAGGCAAATAGCTGCATGATCCCGCCAACTGCAGCGACTGCTTGCGGCAGAGCTTCACACCCAGAGATGCTGTTATTCTCCTGGCATGCGATAGGAATATCATGTGTGAACTGACATAGCAGGCACGCCAACATTTTTTTTAGCTGTACGAGCTCTCTCAGACAAGAAAAAAAAAAAAAATCAATATGCCCCCAGGGACAGCCAGACACAAACTCCAAAAGGACCTGTGTGCCTACAGAAGCTGCACAGCTGATTTCCAAACCGTCTGCATGGGCTTTAATCAATGAACTGCAGTGATACATGGGAAACACTTCATTCCCAGTAATTGTCCTTTGACAGCTCTAACGAGTAGGATCTGTTCAGGGATGGTAATGATTAAAATGCTGACTCAGAGAGGGTTTTGCCATGCTGGCAGGACTACACCAGCTTTGTGCTCACTTGGAAGGTATTTTGCATCCCTCCTTTTCAACCAATCTGCAATTTTAATCCTCCGCCTGCAAACAGTTCTTTGCGGCTTTGCCCGACTGACTCCAGGTTTCCCTTCTGCAGGGTCTGGAGGGAGAGGGCTCTCCTCTTGCAGCAGGACGGGGACAGTCCCCGTGCTTTCTGCAGCCAGGAACAGCGAGGAGCTTGCCTGCCTGCTCCTGGGTAATGGGGAGAGGAGTGACAGCCCCCCAGCAGCCTGGGACCTGCAAAACCACAGGGCAGGTTGCAGGCTCTGTGATGCTCTCATGCATTTCATGGCAAGACAGCAAAGTACTTTGCAAACATCTTTAAGACACAGCCTCTTGCCTGACTGTTGTGCCGCTGGCTGTAGCTGCTCGCCTGGGTGCAAACACGGGGTTTGTCCCCACGTGTCCCCATTTGCTCATGCACAGCCCCCAGGTGCCACACGCAGCCCCGTTCCCTTGAACCTCATGTTTGCAGCCCCTTCCTCAGTCACCCTGCGGTAGCACGGATTAGCAGCAGGAGACAGGTGTACCCAGGGGTCAAGAGGAGACCTGAGAGGAGGAGGAGGAGGAGGAAGGCAGCATCTCTGTCCTGCCATGGAGCCAGCACAGGGCAGATGCTGCACCCCTGTGCCACGGGGCAGTGCCTGGCAGAGCTGGGGGGCTGCTAGGGCATGGCATGGCTTTTGGGCTAAGCACCCCCACCACCCTGCTCAGCAGGCAGGATCCGTCCCTGGGGTGATCCAGCCCCTGGCTGGGACCATTCAGCCACAGGAAGACAGAGCAAGAAGTTTCCATCAACACCACCTCGCTATTGCTCCATCCGCAGCACTACAGCTCCTCACAGCCCATAATGATCTTGGCTATTCAGAGGCTTTTTTGGGTTTCCTCTGATAAGGATTTTCCTTTCCTGAGTGCAGCCGATGGGTCGCAGAGGCCCCTGGCTGCTCTTGGGGGGTACGGGCAGCGCTCCTGCCTGCAGAGCCAGCGGGCAGCC
>NW_010115045.1:755-15670 GCF_000699245.1 Pterocles gutturalis | reverse complement strand
CTGCGGCTGCCTGCACCGCCGGGAAATCGCTAACCCCAGAAAACTGTTCCCCTAATTACAGCGTTGGAGCACAGAGCAAACCACATAAATGATTCACACAGTGTTCCCAAGCTGCAGCCGCGCCAATTAGAGAGATTTCCAAACACTCCCGAGCCGTGCACGCTGTTATCAGGATGGAAATGCAGAAACTTTCATCCTAAGGAGGAGAGGAGGGAGGGGAAAAAAAAGCGCCCCGCCGTTAACTACATCTCTTCAAATCGAGAAGATCTGGGAGGTCTATTCCCTATAGAACTTTACAGAACTGTTTTAAAAACTCCTCGGGGAGTTCTCATAGGAGGGAGCAGCAGATAGCAGGGGAACTATAGAAATGCATCAGCTTGTCATTTCGGAGGGACGCAGGGACTGAGCCTCCGCTGCCGAGCAGAGGATGAAAAGGAGAAGGCAAGCGGACTCGGGGCCAAGAGAAAGGGATGGCTGGTGGTGGGGAGGAGAGTTAAAAGTGTCCCATTGTTAGGGAAGTTTGCTCTCCTTCAGACCATCCCTTTCCCGGGGACACTGCCGCCGCCTTTTGAAGTGCAACCTTAGGCGGTGCCTTGTCACCCATTGGAGCGGGAGCTTTTTTTTTTTTACCACATTAAGTCATTGGGTAGCAAATGAATGGGGGGTTTTGACTATTCACAACTTCACCTTATAAATATCAGGGTTGGAGGTTCCTGCAGCTTTGCTCCATCCCCACAGCTCACCTTGGGAAGGAGCAGAGGGAGGCGGCCCTGCAGGGACCTGCGGAGCAGCGAGAGGGATCCAACCCCACTCCTTGGGACAGCCATGAAGAGAAGCACCCTCCTCATCCTCTCCCTCGCAGGGGTCTACGGCGCCGTTCTCCACGCAGCAGCATGGTAGGGTCCAGCTCATTGGAAAGGGCATTTTTAGGGATGCTCTTTAGCCTGCGGTGAACTGTGTGATTCATTTTCTTTTCTTTGTTTCAGGTCTGTGAATAACTTTCTGATGACGGGACCTAAGGTAATTAACACACAGACTGTGTTAATTTAAGTAGAGCAATTTTGGTTTGCAAATGGGAAATAGGACTTTTCCAAGGAACCCCATTTCCTGGAGCGTATCGGCTCCAAGTCCTACTGAGTAATGAAGGAAAGGACTCACCACCCATTTATACCTGTTTTCACTGATAAATGATAAAACACGATGGATTTTAACCCCGCTGTTTCCCATGCCAGGCTTACCTGACGTACTCTAGCAGCGTGGCAGCCGGGGCGCACAGCGGGATGGAGGAGTGCAAGTTCCAGTTTGGGTGGGAGCGCTGGAACTGCCCCGAGAGCGCCCTGCAGCTCTCCACCCACAACCGGCTCCGCAGCGGTGAGTGCACCCGTACCTGCCGGCACCAGCATCCCCGTCCCGGGATGCCTCTGGGAAGGAGCCGGGATGCGCTCTGGGGAGAGCTGGGGCTGGTAATTAAACCGACGGACGGAGAAGGGCTTTGGCGTGCCAAAAATCACAGTTGTTTTTCCTCTCTCTGTATTCACTGGTATAATAAATAGCGCTAAGGTTTTTTCTCAGAATCCCAGGCTCTCTCTGGGTCTCTATCCGTGCGAGGCTGGAGCTTGGTCCTTCCCGCAGCGCTGCTCCCTGGCCTTGCTCCTGTCACTTTGTGTGCAGCATCCCCGGGAGCGCAGGGCTGGAGGCACCCCAGCTTGCCATGGGGAGAAGTGTGGGAGAGATGAAGGGAGAAACTGGAGAAAAGCACTAAGAAGCTGTCTTCATAAGCAAGCCCTGGATATCTTTCAACACCATCTACTACACCAAGCAGAAATCTCATTTTTTTTTTTCCCCAGAGCAGCATCTCTATCTGAATCTGTTAGGAAAGCCAAAAAAGAAACTAAATGAGGAGTGTGGGTGCGGACAGCTGTTAGCACAGGTTCAACCACCGACTGCAACAGATCAATCAGGAGCATCTCTATCTGAATCTGTTAGGAAAGCCAAAAAAGAAATTAAATGAGGAGTGTGGGTGCGGACAGCTGTTAGCACAGGTTCAACCCCACCGACTGCAACAGGTCAATCAGGGTTTTCCCCAGCAGGCAAGATCAAAGCACGAACATACCCCCCGAGCAGGGAAGGACCAGAGGAACTGAGTGCCTGGCGAAGTGAGCGATAACTGACCTTGGCCAGGGCAGGATGGGGCATCGCCTGAAGATCCTGCTGCTGCCAAGAAACTCCATCCCATACATGGACACCTGCACAGTATTACACCAAATTGCTGCAACCTGTGATGCTGAACCCTGAAGAGACTCCAGTCACCAGCATTTAATGTCTGTAGCACCTTACCTTTTGTACAGACTGGGACTATTTTTTTTTTTTCCTTCTTGCACCTTTGCAGCACAGGAAAGCTTCATTCCCAACAAACCGAGACTGATGTCTGTGTTTGCATCTGACAGGTTGGTTTTTTTTTTTCTCCTCTCCCCCAGCTACCCGGGAAACATCCTTTGTGCATGCCATCAGCTCAGCCGGCGTCATGTACACCCTCACCAGGAACTGCAGCATGGGGGACTTCGAGAGCTGCGGCTGCGACGACTCCAGGAACGGTCGCGTCGGTGAGCTGCTGCCCCAAGACAACATCCCTCCATCCCCACGCACAGCCCCCAAGATGCCAGGGCAGAACTTGGCCCCACGGGGTGGCTCCGCTCTTAGTGTGCGTCTGTCTTGCAGGTGGCCGAGGCTGGGTCTGGGGAGGCTGCAGTGACAACGTGGAGTTTGGGGAGAGGATTTCCAAGCTCTTTGTGGATGCTTTGGAAACGGGACACGATACTCGTGCGCTGATTAACCTGCACAACAATGAAGCCGGGAGAATTGTAAGTCAAATAAATTAATAATAATAATAATAATGTTGTCTATATTGAAAATAAATCCAAGAGCCTGGTAGGCTGTTCAGGTCCCCCTCTCCAGCCCTCTGAGACAATCTGTAGCATTTGCATGGGGAAAAAAGTACAGCCAGAACCTGACCCTAAACCTGACCTGAGCCATTCCCACTTCCAGCTTCTGCAGCAGTGTGCGATGCAGCTGACTGATAGTACGCACCATTTAATCAGAAATACGCAGGGTTTGTACTCACCTAGCGCTTGTCTGGTCTGTAAAACCCAGCAAGACCCAGCTGACTTGCTCGCAATCTGCATTTCCAAGCTATGTGGCTGGGGCAGCCAGGTGTGAGCTGGCCCCGTTCTGAGCCAGACTCGCCCCCCGCTCCCCTCCTGGGCTGGCGGAGGCTCTCAGCATCTCACCAAACCTCCTTGTCTGTAAAAACAAGGACGGCAACACTTAACATAGCTATCTCATAGGGTGTGTCGAGGCTTAATCTCACCTAGATACCAGCGATTGGGACCCTATAAATACCAGAGGGAGATCGGTAGATAATATCTGTGAAGTGCTTGGCCCGGAGGAGATGCGCAGAGGCTGGGCATGAGGATGATTCCGAAGCAGTTTCACACGTTTTGAATGAAACCTCTGAGAGGGATGATGGGTCGGTGTTGTGAGCTGCAGACTGGAGGGGCGTGAGAAGGGCATGACCCGACAAAGGTGCTTTCTTCTGTCCTGGAGAAACAGCTCCTGCCAGGGCTGCAGACATTAGTTTGTGTCCACTCGTTATCTGTGTCCTTTTAATTAGCAAAGAGGGACACAGATGTTTTCCAGGAACTGCAATAAGAGCACCAGTTCATGTCTCAGAAGGACCTGAAGTCATGCCCAGCACGAGCCATTTCTTCTGACCCATTGCCCCTGAATGAGAAGTGCTGTGGTGCCTGGTTTGGGGATTGAATAGTGATGCTCTGCTGCTCCTCATTTCTCCGCCTTTTCCACCAAGGCTGTGAAAGCCACCATGAAGCGAGCCTGCAAGTGCCACGGGGTGTCGGGCAGCTGCAGCATCCAGACCTGCTGGCTCCAGCTCGCTGAGTTTCGCGAGATTGGCAACTACCTAAAGATCAAATACGACCAAGCCCACAAGCTGGAGATGGACAAGAGGCGGATGAGAGCCGGCAACAGCGCCGACAGCCGCGGGGCCACGGCAGAGACCTTCCACCACGTCCACGCCACGGAGCTGGTTTTCCTGGAGGACTCTCCCGACTATTGCACGAGGAACGCCAGCCTGGGTCACCACGGCACCGAGGGTCGCGAGTGCCTGCAGACGGGCAAGAACCTCTCGCAGTGGGAGAAGAGGAGCTGCCGGCGGCTGTGCACCGAGTGTGGTCTGCGGGTGGAGGAGAGGAGGACGGAGGTGGTGGCCAGCTGCAACTGCAAGTTCCACTGGTGCTGCACAGTGCGGTGCGAGCAGTGCCGGCAGCTGGTGGTGAGCCCCCCCCCGCCGCCCCCAACCACATCAAGCGGAGGAACAAGGGACATAAGAGATAGAGCGTAGCCGTGGCCCCCAAGGAGAACACTTTGGGGTCCCTGTGCTTGGTGGCTTCCGGCGGAGCTGGGTTGGGATGGAGCATCCCCAGGTCCGGTGAAGCTGAGCGGAGCATCGTGCCAAGCGATGGGGCTCCGGAGGATGGATGCTGTGAGATTCGGAAGCACGAGGCGCAGGCGCTGAGGGACCACGGTCCTTGCTTCCATGTTTTTTCTTCAATATTTACCAGTAGCTTCTTTCTTTTCAGGAGTCACTTTATTTGTGTATTGGACAGAGGGAAGAATTCCACTTTTTTGGTGGACTCAACCCCTTGGGCCACATCCAGCGGGTCAGCCAAGGCCAGCGGTGGGGCTCCAGCTCCATGGCAAGTGGGGTGGGGATGGGCACTGTGGCCAAAAGTGGGTCCCAGCCAGGGTGGCTCTGTCCCCCACAACGGGGACAGCCCCAGCCCCGCGGCTGATGCACGGCAGCATTTCTAGAGGAAAACTTTATGCACTTTCTGATGTGAGAGGGGGTTTTGCAGCCTCATGGTGTGTCTTACGACGACTGCAGCCTTTCGAGGGCTTTGATAGGTTTCAAGTCAGTGTTTACAGATTCCACATCTTCCCCCTCCTCCTTTTTTTTTTCTTCTCTCCTTTTTATATTTTGTATATTGGTACCAAAACCCTTGCCCCAAATGGACATGTACTTGTACTGGATGAAATTAAGCTGTTTACATTTCCTATACTTTTTTTTAAATTAGCAGATAAGAATTCAGAATTCTTTATGCCTAATGTTGTTTATTAATAAGTTGTATTATTGCTTAGCACAATCTGTTTTCTCTCTATAATTTTGAAAACATCCCTAAAGAGTTAGATTTTTTGGACTGTATTTTGCAATAAATACCACAATGAAAAGGATTGGCTTCTTCCTTTCTGGCTCCCCAGGTGCAAAACTGTCCCTTTCTGTGTAAAACCCAGCACTTCCAGGGTGTCTCATCATTAATCCAAAAGCCACTGAGAAGGTTGCTCTCCTAGATCTCAGCAAAATGGGCTCCAGCCTTCAATCCCCAGAGGGTTTGCTTTAATACCCATCACTGTAATATCTAACCTTTTCCAAGTGCTGAGTACACAGGCACTGCCCGGCTAAAGCGAATTTGGAAGCTCCCGATGCCTCTTTAACTTGCCCACAGCCCACGTCCCCCAGACAACGCGAGGCTGCCCCGCTTTGATGTGGAAAGCGCCGGCACTTGCTGCAGAATTCTTGGAGGCAGGAGAGGAGCCCTTTGAACTGGGGACAGGAGAGAAATCTCGGGAACAGTTGTGAATGTGTCTGCGGGTTCCCTGCTGCTCCGGGTGCCACAGCAGGGCAGGCAGGAGGGGACACAGCCAGGAGGGCAGGAGGGGACACGCTCCGGCTGCTGCCATCCCAAGCAGGTCCTGCTCTTCTCCAGGGCTGTGCTCCAGCCCAGATCACTCCTAGGAGTCCCAGCACTGCTCCAAAGGGACCATCGGGAACAGTTGTGAATGTGTCTGCGGGTTCCCTGCTGCTCCGGGTGCCACAGCAGGGCAGGCAGGAGGGGACACAGCCAGGAGGGCAGGAGGGGACACGCTCCGGCTGCTGCCATCCCAAGCAGGTCCTGCTCTTCTCCAGGGCTGTGCTCCAGCCCAGATCACTCCTAGGAGTCCCAGCACTGCTCCAAAGGGACCAGGGATGGGCCGCCACCCGCACCCGTGATGTGGGGACAAAGGATGCTCTGCCAGGTTTGCTTTGCAGCCAGGGGAGAAGGAGGAGAGACAACTGGGAAAAAACCCAAACCCCACAGCTCTGCCAGCATATTGCACCCACACTACGAATGCTTTGATGCCATTGTAGCTGGGTATCCCGTGGCTCCTAGTGCAAACACACACTCGAGCTGAATCAGGAAGCCCAAGGTGTAAAACACACGGGTTGGGAAGCACAGCTGACCTCCACGCGTTTCTTTTTGCAAAGGGCGGTTTGGCTAAAGCTGCACCAGTGGGCTGCCCATTTGGGGGGCTCGTTTGCTGCCTTTGGAGGAACTATTCCTAAGATTTCCATAACTAACAGGCCACACCACCAAAGCAAAAAAACCCAAGATTTTTGCACAGTGTTGCTACAACAGCATTTACAACCCACCAAAACTGAAGCGGAACTGGAAATGATAAAAACAGACAAACAAACCCCCTTTCCTGCGTCCTGTGTCTGACTTGTCTGCACAGAAACACAGCAACACTTTTGCAATATCTGCTCTGGGTGCCTGGACTGCTCCTGCCCCAAGCCAGCCCCCAGCAGCACCAGGAGCAGCCCCAGGAGCTGCGAGCACAGGGTGCTGCCAAAACCCCACCGAGCCGTGAGGCAAAATCACACAGAGCACAGAACAGTTGCTGCTGATGTGTGCTCAAAGACGGGAAACAGGATTTCACCAGGATAACCCCAACCACACATGAAAACCACCTTGGTGTATACCAGTAGCAGGGTTAATGAGCTGCACAGGTCAATCCCGGGAGATGAGGGCTCCCCGTGAGCAGGTATGCTCAGGACATGCTGTGTTTTGTTACACATCTCTCTGCAGCACCTTTTCAAACTGGCAGCAAATAAAAAAAGACAGGTTTGCAGGTGGCCATAGCCTCAGTCCAGCCATCTGCCCCATGCAGACCCTGTCCCAGGGAACGGGGATGCGGCGAGGAGCAGAGATGCTGCACCAGGGACTGATCCTTCTCCCACTGAACCCTCCCATTCCCACCCCCTGCAGCCAGGGGCTCGCCGAGCCAGCGCTCGTACACACTGCATTGCATTTAAATGCTGGAGATGAACTGTTTGTTCTTCCTTGAATTTGTCTAATTGCTTTTTAAAAATCCATTTACATTTCTGGCACCCAGACAATCTAAGGCAACAAGCATATCTTATGCAAAAGCCAGAGACCAAATGCAAATTGAAGCGAACTGAAGAGAAAGTTACGTACCATCCCATGATACAAATTTCCATTCCCTTTTTAGAGCTCACTGAGATAATACCGAGTCTGAACAAATACAAAAGACAACTTTAAGGCTTAGAGCTGCACCTTGCCAGAGATATTACAGTCCTGGAGAAGCTGAAGCTCTCTCATCCTCCCTCTTGTTGCTTGGATACAACAGTCATCAATTCTCACTACATTCACTACAAAACAATAGAAATTCAGGATCATCTTAATCCATCTCAGCGCTGTCAGGGAACCCCTACAGCCCTCTCCCCTGGTACCACTGTCAGTGAAAACACACAGAGATGCCATGGGCACGGGGTGGCACGGGGTAATAAACCCTGAGGCTGCCTGCAGGACACCATCCCTCAGGCTGCTTCCATCCTTTCAGGGGTGATTTTACCTGGGCAGCAAACTCCTGCACAGCAATTTTCAACATAAATACCAACACACAGTGGAGCAAAGTCCTGTCCTCTGCTGGTTTGCAAAGGCTCCTTCTCTAGCTGCAGCTGAAGAGCATCTGAAGGGAGGGATGATGCCTTCACACCTGAATGTATTTACTCATCGTTACCCAAAGTCAGCTCCAGTGTGGGACACTGATCCCAGACACCTGCAGCTTACTGCCTGCTCAGAGGAAGGGACGGACTGGCTCTGTAAACCCTTGAGAAGGAACCTGACTGCTATCCTGCATTGATAGCAATGATCCTAATTACAATGAAAAAGTAAAAATCTCAGTCTGGGCCAGCTGCTGCAGATGTTGTATGATCTCCAACCCAAACCCTGCTGCCTGCCCCCAAAGAGCTGCCGGCACTGCTGGGGAACGGGAATCACAGAATCACAGACTGGTTTGGGGTGGAAGGGACCTTAAAGATCATCCAGTCCCCCCCCCTGCCATGGGCAGGGACACCTCCCACCAGCCCAGGTTGCTCAAAGCCTCATCCAGCCTGGCCTTGAACCCCTCCAGGGATGGGGCATCCACAGCTTCTCTGGGCAGCCTGGGCCACTGCCTCACCACCCTCAGGAAAAAACCTCCTCCTAATATCTAATCTAAATGTCCACTCTTTCAGCTTAAAACCATTACCCCTCGTCCTATCCCTCCACCCCTGCTCAGGAGCCCCCTGCAGCCCCTTTAAGCACTCGGAGGCTGCTCTAAGGTCTCCCCAGAGCCTTCTCTTCTCCAGGTTGAACAACCCCAACTCTCTCAGCCTGTCCTCATATGGGAGGTAGTCCAGCCCTCTGACCATCTCTGTGGCCTCCTCTGGACCCGCTCCAACACATCCATGTCCTTCCTGCGCTGAGGAGCCCAGAGATGGACGCAGGAAGGGATGCGGGAGATGCCCTGGATGATCTTCAAGGTCCCTTCCAACCCAAACCATTCTATGATCGAGTTTATTTAATTCACACAGTGCAGGCTCCGCAGATGGCCTTTGCAAAGCACTTTGGAGGTGGCAGGATTTTGGCCCAGCACTGCTCCTTCCCACCCCGCTCCCACCCCAGCCGGGGGCTGCTCTGTCCCCCAACACCCCACAGCAGCCCCCGAGTACGGCTGCATCCCACCGTCAGCCCTCTTTTCCCCCAGCCCACTTCGCTTCAGCTGTTAAACTCCTTGCCGGATGGATTACCTTTAATTTATGCCTCCAGTGCCCTTTCATGGATTATAATTCTGTATGAGATGTTTGTGCTGTATCCTTCCCCCGTATTAAAGTGTCAGTATAGCCCCAGGCCATCCATCTTCAACGCTTCCGCATGGGCTTGGCAATTCTCTGACATGAATATTATGGCTCTCAAGGCAGAGTCTCCATCACTCAAGCTGACAAGTGTTAGAATCTCTTCTCTTGAACAGGGTAAGTGACCTTTTCATATGCAGCATAGATTCCCGGTCACGCTGCATCTGGTGCAGTGAAACCACTGAGTGCCGGCAATTCCCTCAAGTCTTAAAAAACAAGTCACAGGTCCTTTTCGACTTGCAAAACCAACCCTTAGCATGACAAAGTTAAAGGGCCTTAATCAGCCCCTGGTTAGCCCCTGCTAATGCCAGTCCCTAGAGGAGGATGAAAAAGCATCTGTGCAATGCCTTCTGCAGGGTTTATTGACGGGGGTTTTCAGGGAAAGATGGGGAACTGGGGTGTCTGCCTTGCTGGAGTGTGTAGGAAATATTTCTGTGACCAGCTAGTGACTTTGAAACCTCAACTCTACTCTTAAGCAACATTTTTTTTGTAAGTGAGGTGATTAAAGTTAGATCCCTAAACCCCAGCAGCCTCCTTTTCAAAGCTGCTAAGCACCTGGGCATCCCACAGTGCGTGAGAGGAGCAGAGGGGGAACACAACCCTTGGCAGCCCCTCCAGCTCCAACCTGCACAGCGTGATGCAGTCGGACACTCCAGTCCACATCGCTCAGCCCCTGGGGCTGAACGGCACAGCGATTGCAGTTAAATCCCTCCTACAAAATTCACACCTTACCCCAAGTCTTTGGCTAAACTGCCACCTAATTTTTTTTTTTTAATTCTCTAGAGAGCAAAGGTACTTCCATCGCAGCTTTGCCTCCTTCCCTCCACGAAGCTGCTGGTGGTGGCTCGTCACCAGCACGGTGCAACAGAACCTTGTTAACACCTTTTCAGCTCCCTCTTAATAAAGTCAAGGCAATTAACAGCTTCACTATTTACAAAACAAATCTTCTTTGCAACACCTGAGAAAAAGAGTTACAAGTGTTTCCCAAACATTTCTCAGTTGGGGAGAACACCTACAACAACTGGCTGCAGGGAGATGTTCCATCTGCTCTCCTGGGCTGGAGAGGACACGTCCACGTTCACCATGAGTTCATGCTGTGCTTCCATCCGGAAGCCCTGGTCCACAAGCACAGGTCTACTGGGAAAGTTCCTTATTCAAGGGTTACTCCAAGGAGAAAGAGGTGTGCAGGGAGCCAAGACTGTGAATTAGTTTCCCACCCACTGGTCCTCACTCCTGGCGTGGCCACACGTGCTGGTGCACAGGAGGTGGGGGTACAGCAGGTTGGTCCCCCCCAGAGATGTCCCCACGGGTGGCTGGTGGGGAATGGGTGACATACAGCAGACTTACACCTCTGCGGAGGGATTCACAAGCTCCCCCACCTCTTTTTCTGGTTCCCTGCTCTCTCCTAGGATACATCCCATGCCCCCCACTTTGCAAATCACTCCCCTGGCTTACAGTGCCGTAAATTCTCCCTTTTCAAACAAGCCCCATGAGATGAGCAATAGAACAGAAGATTGATGGATTGGAGGCAATCAAATAACTGTATCGTGCAATGTACTTTCAAAAGTAGTTCCTTCCTCCTCTTTTCCTCTCCCATCCCGTTCTCCTTTACCCCAAACGCACACAGTGGCCCATAATTTATGAACACCAAAGGTGACGTGTTCCCTCACTAAGCTGCTGTTTGGGTGCAGGGGTGGGACAGCTTCACACGAGAGCACTCGCAGCCAAAGGGACTTGGTCCAAACACTTCTGGAGTTTAGAAAAGACCCTGTCTAAAGCCTATATCATATCTCAGACCCCAAGTCATCCCTTCCAGAGGGTCTGAAATGCAGAGAGGAAAGGAGAGGGATGGTCTACAGTTCCTACTCCAAGAGCAGCAAGGACCAGGGACTGATGACCACAGCTGGGAAACATTCACCAAAGGCAGTTGGGAGGCAAAGAGCAGCAATCGTGTGGGATAGGGTGGGACAGGGCCAGAAAACGCAAGAGAATAAGTCTAAATCTGTTGTAGGACAGGAAGGTAGAGATCTACAAAGAAAAAGACACAATGGGAAATAGAGAAATCTCAAGTAGTATTTTAGCTTTTCTTTTCTTTCTCTAGTCCTTCTTCAGTGTCCCACATAACATTAATTGAAGCCACTTCTGGGCACATCCAGGAGAGAATAGCTCGTCAGGGGACATGCCACCACAGAGCCTGGACAGTATACGGCCCTTAATTTCCTTCTCTGATGCTTTCAATAGCTCATGGGATGCCATAAAAGATGATAATGATGAGGACAGTGGAAAGACTGTAAAACAGTGGGGAGAGGCACAGGCGTTACCTCCCTTGGGCTCAAACTCAGGCCATGCATGGACTGAGTTTGCTGGTTGGGAGCTCTGCTGCTTGGGACAGTGGCTGCACTCCACGTCCCATCACACAGCCTGGCTGCCAGCACTCAAACCCGCTCTGCGACGAGTTACCTGGTCTGAAATGTCGGGTTGGGAATCGGTGGGACTCTTGTCATTGGTTTAGATCGAGCCTGACAGTTCGGTTGGACACAGATAAGGATGATGACAACGATTCTCATGTTTCTTCCCAAGTCCACAGACTCCGAACTCACAACGCTATAGCTCCTGGCCTGACTCTTCTAGGGGGTCATCCATCAAGAATAGAGCTGACAGCTTTGAACACAGTAATTTCAATTTCTCTCCTTTTTCCCACTGCCTGGAAGCTAAACCTACTCTGAGCCAGCTCTCCATCCCCACCCCTGCCAGACAGGGACTTGTGCTGGCAGCTGCCACCAACCATGATAGGGACAAGGCACCTTCTCCCTGTCACTAACTGGGTTCCAAAGGCAATAAGCAAGAGAATAATTACATTAATGCCATCCCGAATACCTGCCGAGGTGCCGGGAATTCCCAGCTTTGCAGCAGCACCGCAGGTGTCTGGAGAGCAGGTAAATCCAGTCGGTGGCAGGCTGCAGACGTGGCTCCGGGACACATCTCTGCTGGGGCGGGAGCTGATCCCAGACAGGAGGGCTGGGAACAGAACCTCTCAGGATGGCTTTGCTCAAGTCAGCTCAGGTCCAGGAGCAAAAGAGCGACATTTACACTTTGATGTGCTTAAGTTAATGAGCCTTATCCAGGGCACTCAGCTGTACTTCCCAGCTTGGACTACTTCACCCTCTGTTTCTTGTCCCATGGGCTTTCCCGCTGCGGGGTGCCGGGGCCATCATCTCAGGCAGCAGGCTCAGCTTCTGTATTACCAAACAGCCTGCACAACATCTATATGCTTTTGACAGCAGCACATTCCTTTTTTTTTTGCCAGGCTGCAAGACGTGAATCTGGATTTGGGTCAGCCCCTGATTTGGGATCCATCGGGTCCCAGCCTCCGCTCTGCCCCAGCTCCAAGGTGTGCACAGGGAGCCTGCGCCGGCTCTGGGCAGGATTAGCCACAGGGCAGAGACATCCCCACGGCAGAGCTTTATCTCCCGATCGCCAGAGAGGTCACAAATCACCATCCCGTCCCTTTCAAGCAGTTGGGAGCACTAAATTGTGCCTCTTGTATCCAGACACCAGCCAGCCTCCCAGAGCCAGGACAGGTACCTTGATAAGGAGATAGTGTAAATGTTCAAACAGGATGGAGCCCAAAATTCACCATTTCCTCTGCTTTAGCCTAGCAAGTGCCGTATCGGTGGGGGAGTCTTATTTAGATCATTTTAGATTATCTCCCTTTCCAAAGGGGGCTGTTGGGGCCGAGGGTTTGCCACCCTTCTGCTTCAGGGAGGAGGATCTCAGCTTTCACACAAAACTAAGCACAGGGTGTTTTGTACATTTTCAGCACAAATTTAGTTACAACGATGATCAAATAAATATTAGGGAAGAGTAACAAATATTGGCATGAAGAGAGCCGAGAGCGGCCATCAGCTCCTTTGGGTTTTAAACCCCAGGTGGTCTTTGGGGCACTTCTATTCTCTCTGTTCCGTGAAGAAGATGGAATTAATTTCCGCATCACCGTGGTTTGTTCAGTATTGTATTAACCACTCTGCCTCGTAACCGAGCTGACCACTCTTCAACTCATTCCCCTGAAACTCGGCTGTGAGCGGACACTGACCTCACCCCAGGGAACTATTTTCCCAGAGACTTTTTCCAGCACTCAAACCGGTTACATCTCGGTAGGCTATTAAATCCACATGTGAAAATAAACTCATCTATCATCTTGCACATGCAGTTCAGCTTCCTTTTAAGGAGCTATAAATACATTAGGGCATCCCATTAAAGCAATTTACACATCTTGCTTTATTTTCCCAGACAGATCATTACCAGCTTTTGGGAAAATGTATCAACTAAGGAGTCATGAAATAATAGCTGTGTCCTTCAGGTCCCACTCCCTGGCACAAATGTCCCCCTGGCCTGGGTTCTGGACTATGGGCAGCTTTTCACACAGACCTCTTCATTTCCAAGATATTTATTTTTCACAGCCATATGGTGATGGGGAGGGAAAAAATAAATAAGGCCCAAAGGCTGGAAAAATGAAACCAAAAAGCAGTGAAGCACTGCTGAGACAAGCAGGTTGGTGCCTACAGGACACAAGGAGATGTGCCAGAGGGACGTGTGACCTGCAGGAGCTCCGCTCGGCAGCAGTTTGTCACCGAGGTCACAGATGTCTGGGAAGCGAAGGGGGAAGAGCAGCGGTGGCAGGTCTGCGCCCTGGGTTTAGCCCAGCATTGTCTGCTGCTCTGTCGAGTGAAGGTCCATCCATCATCGTTTGGGGGCTGGCTGGTGATCGAGGGGCTTCTCCACAAGTGTTTGTCTGCTGGAGACAGGCAGAGAGCAGCAGGACACGGCATCTCCAGGTCGACATCTCACCTGTGCACAGCTGTTTGTGTGATGGACCCAAGACAAACCCCTTATTTTCTTATATACCAGAGAAGACATGTACACTCCTCTGCTTGCTGAAAGACACGGATTCTCAAGACAGCTAAATAAACTAGAAAAGGACTAATGGTAAAAACCACCAAAAATCCTTAAAAAAAGGTTTGGATGTGCTAGTCTTCCTTCCTATTCCAACCATGTCCCTGCCACCACGGACGGAGGTTTCCAGCCTGTTCCTCTTCTCACCCACCCACCAGCCCCTGAGGAAGAGACGCTCTGGAGACTTCACCTGGGTTGGAGATAGTCCTCACGGTCCAAGGACAGCCCAGCAGCTGATAAGACAGAATGTGATGGTCCCCACCGCTGCTGCCATGGCGTGTTTCCCATCACAAGGCACACTGTGACCAATTACCAAGGGTTCCTTCGCTGAAATGACTCCAGCAGTATTTATAGTCAAGAAATACTCCAGGTTGCACACATAAGGTAGCTGAACATGTGCAGTTTTTACATTTCAAAATTTTTAATGTATTTTTTTTCTAAACATCCAGCATTTCTTGACACCCGTTATAGTCTTTTAAAAAACCTCTTTGTAAAAGAAGTAACTTTTTCCAGCAGAAAGCAATTTCTGAGTAACTTCCCCACAGGCCTGCAGTGCATGACGTCCAAATGACACGGCTGCAAATATGCGGACAGCTGGGGAAAAAGGTAATGCAGTTGCTTGGCAAAGAATCACAGCAGCCTGTATTCTCATTTAGAAATTTTAGAATGCATCTGCTGTGATGCAGCAAGAGACCACAGAGAGCCAAAGGCCTGGAGTCACCCAACGCTGGCTTCTCGCTCCTCTGCCCCACCAGCAATAGGCTTTGGGAACACCAGCAGGTCACCTGGAAACACCTCCGGGCTGTGGATGGGTTGGACAGCCCCCTCACAATGATCATTTGGTCTTTTTTAGGATGCTAGAAGAACCCGA
>NW_010115045.1:0-683 GCF_000699245.1 Pterocles gutturalis | reverse complement strand
GGGGGGAGCAGACAATCTGCTTCCCAGGCTCTGCCACACGGGATGATGGAGAAAACCCGATGTAATCCATTTTGGCAGTGGTACAGTTCTGATATTGCTTTCCTGTTATATTTATTTCCATTGATTTTTTTCAAGTACTTGTTCAGGGTCCTACACATAGCCAGTATACTTAAAACCACTCCTTCCACGTTAATCATGTGAGAATAATAAAATTTTTCATGCTGCTTCTTGCACTGGAGAGCCCTTTTCTTCTAGGGAGTTGTGCCCTCTGTGACACAGGACGCCCGGACCAAGCCCATTGGTGTGATGGAGCAAAAAAATCAAAGCAAGATCATTACAGCAGCCTTGGACATCTCAGGGAAGGATGTACAAGAGAAGGTTGCAAGAAAGGGAGGAAATTTATGCTTCCTGCAGTGGCAGAGATGAATGCATTGATTGAGCCTGAAGGGAGAAATAATTTTTTTTTTTTCTGCAGGGCAAACCATTGGAGCTAAGAGGCATAAGACAGAAACAGAGCCTATGGGTAAGCGATGGCTCAATTTAATTCATAAGCCAAGGTTAACTACTTTAGCAGAAAAAAACACAACAACAGGACAACAACAATAAAAAAAACACACAAAAAACCCCCCCAGAACCAATTACAATCAGTTTTCGAAGCGTTTCAGCCAAGGGAAAATGTCCTA
>NW_010115044.1:1760-2327 GCF_000699245.1 Pterocles gutturalis | reverse complement strand
TCCCGGTAGGGCTGGCCTCCAGCAGGAGCTTCTCCGGGACAGATCCTGCTCTCTCCTGCAGAACTGGGATGCTCTGGTGCAGGGCATGAGAGTCTGGACTGGGCTCACGCCTGGGGACGCAGAGGTGGCACCTGCCACCCAGCTGGCACTGCACTGCACAGAGGAGCAACACCCCGGCATGGAGCTGCCGCATGGGGGAAGCTACTGGCACCATGAGGGTCACCAGGAACCCTGTCCCTGCTGCACAACCGCTGGCTCCATGGGACGGGATGCTGTCCTCAATTGCACCACACCCCTGGACCTCCTCAGATGCTGCCACTGCCCAGTCTGGTCCCAAGCCAGTCCTAATGTAGTCCCAATCCGGTCCCCGTCGGCCCCCCGCCGCTCTCGGTGCCTGTGCCAGGTTTGGGGGCACTGGGGCAGACGCCCGTCCCCCACGTCCAGCGCCGTGCTCCTCCCTCAGCTCGGGCTGGTGGTGCCCAGCTCGCCCTGACCACAGGAGAGGACACAGCCCAAGACCTGCCACCCCGGCATGGGGGGACAGACACCTCGCAGGGCTCGGGGTCC
>NW_010115044.1:1295-1735 GCF_000699245.1 Pterocles gutturalis | reverse complement strand
GCTCCTTCCCGGGGCCGTCCCGAAAGTGCTCTTCCATCTGCCGTGCATCCAGCCTGGTGGCACGCAGCTCCGGTGCCACCCTCTCGCTGCACGCCGTGGTCCTTGGGGTCAGGTGACATCCATCCAGGGACGGCCCTGGCACAGCCATATGCAGCAGCACGACCCCTGCCATGGTTGTCCCTGTGCAGCACCAGCGCTGGCATGGTGCCGGGCATCCTGCGCATCTGTGGCGAGGGAGGGGCTCACCGCCCGGTGGTGGGTGGTAAGCCAGGGGGCACCCGTCCCTCACCCAAGCACAGATCCATCAGCGGCTGTGGCCAGCAGGGCAGGAGGGCACATCATGTGGAAGCTGGTGTTGGGATCCAGCCAGGGCAGCCTAGTTCCGGCGTGAAGAGAAATCCTCGGTCTGCAGAGACGTCTCGGCCCCGCTCGGCAGGCCC
>NW_010115044.1:0-1208 GCF_000699245.1 Pterocles gutturalis | reverse complement strand
CCCCGCTGCAGTCCTGTGGCAGCTGTGCCGGCACCGCCAGGCTGGGCACTGCCTTGTCCCTCCTTGTCCCTCCCACCCCTCACCTGGGCTTTGCGCCCACGGTTGACGAAGGCACAGATGGGGTTGTAGGCACCAGTGCCGCACACATAAAGATGGGTCCGGTTCCAGGGCTGGATCAGGCGGATGAAGTTGCCGCACTCCCCCTGGGAAGCAAAGGAGGGGGGTGTCAACCCCAGAAAGGGGACAGGGACACCCCCCTTCCCATCGCCTCCCAGCACCCACCCTGGGGTGGGCACCATGGGGTCCAACCCCCTGACACAGGGTAGGAGCTGGCAGGCCAAGCAGACGGGAGAGGGGAGGGCTGGCATGGGGCACAGGTTGGCATGGGGCATGGGTTGGCACGGGCACGGGTTGGCATGAGGCATGGGATGGCTGGTGGGAGGAAGCAGTGTGGGGAGCTCAGACTCCTGCTTGCCCATGAAGCTCTCCAGGACCTGCATGTTGGGGACAGAAGGGGTTACAGGACACCATGATGCCATGGAATGCCACCTTGTCCTGGCTGCTGAGCTGCAGGGGACCCGGGGGATGGCTTTCCCAGGGCAGGACACGAGGACACAGATGCCCCTCCAGTGCTGGCCACCACTGCTCCCGCCCCTACCAGAAGTGGTTCGTGGTGGCCACTCACGTTGCTGTTCTTGCCCGACAGGATGCACTCCTCGATTCTCTGCTGGGACGCGGGCCAGTGGATCTGCGGAGACACCAACCCAGGGGAGACAAGGGCTCCCACCCAGCCCCACCTCTTCCCCACCAGCACCCACAATGCCCATCCAGCTCTGGCCCTGGCACCCAAAACACCCGTCCCAGGGGGCCAGTTGCACCTCTCCCACCCATGCCCTGCAACGGCAGCTTACAATGAGGGGCTCGCGGTTGATGTCGTGGAGGTCCAGGGAGAGGACGTAGTCCTTGCTGCCCACATACATGCGGTCGTGGTCCTCGTCCTTCAGCAGAATGCGGTAGTCGCTGGAGTTGAGGAGAAAGTTGAAGAAGTGTGCCGTGCCTGTGGCCTTCAGCTCTGTGGGGACAAAAGGGACAGGTGTCAGCACCCCAACGACCCCTGCCTTCCCTGGTGCCACCCCTGCCCCACTCCAAGCCTGGTCCCAGCTGAAGAACCTCCTGCAAGACAAAGTGGGCACCTTCCCGCCCATGGT
>NW_010115043.1:0-24578 GCF_000699245.1 Pterocles gutturalis | reverse complement strand
CGCCTCGGTTGTAGCCTCTTAATAGCTGTCTGGTAGCTGACAGGGGTAGGAATCAGATTCGCTTGTTAATTAATAAAAATAAGATATAAAGAGTAATGGGTAGCCCCCGTCTCCCTCACCCCACTGATAACTGGGCTGTGAGCCTTTTTATAGGTGCAGGGGTGGTGGTTTTATTAGTCGTCCTGTGTTTCAAAACTTTTAATTAATACAAAAAAAAAGAAGCTTTCTCCCATATAAAACCTCTTTTTGGTTCCCTAGCTGTTTCATATAGTTTATTTTTAATGTCTTAAATTGGTGTGTGTGCATGTGAATGTGTGTAAATTTTCCGAAACAAAGCATGAGTGGTTTGTTCTCCTTTGCTATGATAATTTTTAAGATTATCTCTGACGAAAAAACAAAGTAGGGAAAAATAATGACCACTAAACACTGTTTGAAAAAAGTAATTGAAATACTTTTAAAAAAAGACAAGATTGCCCTTTCCCTATGAAAAAGAGGAAATGCAGCTTTTGCTCACTTGCATAGTGGATGTGGTTGGCATGACCATGTCCACTGTAATCGTCTTTAGGGATAAAATCTAGAGGCCAAAGGTTGTCAAGAACTTCTAGCGTCAAACAGCCATGTAAAACTTGCACCTGCTTCAGTTGTAGCATTTCTGTAGAGAAGCAGATATCATAGAATCATAGAATGGTCTGGGTTGCAAAGGACCTTAAAGATCATCAAGTTCAATATCAAAGCTATTAATGTAAGAATATCTTCTGTACAAATAATGCCAATGTACTTATTGATATTCTGGGTGCTTGTGGGATAAGGCAGTGAGATAATGACTTTATTTCTGGAAGGAAGGAGAAATAGAATGTAAAACAAAATAAGGAAAGATTCAAACTTTACAAATCCTGGGCGATCTTAAATCAGTTGTTTTTATTGCTAGGAAGAAGCTATGGTACCATCATACCAGAGGAGCAATATATCATCTGTTTGTATAATTTATGTAATTTGTTTTGCAAGCACAGTGCTTCATAGGTTATTTAAAAGAACATGCTTTTAATAGTTGGTCACTTTCAAGTCTCCAGATATATGCTATTTTGTAAATATTGTAATCTTTCACAAATGATTTTTAGAAATTAAACCAAGAGCGTTGGTAGAGGTTACTCTTGTCTTATTATTAAAAGCCTTTTGGGAATGTATGTAGTTCTCTCAGTCAGCGAAGCAGCTCTGCCTCCATGGCAGTGGGAGACAGACATAGTCTGTAAACTGAGACTAATTATGCAAAAAAGATATTAGAGCATTCTGGTTCCCAAGAAGAACCCTTTTTGTTTCTTTGTTTAAAATCACTGGCACTGAGAATTGCGAAAGGAGGAAAAAAATTGGTATCATACAGAATGCACATTAAGCATACTTGTCCAAGTCAGCTTTCAGCAGATAGTGTTTCCATTCTCTGTTTTCAGCTTCAAGAACTTGAACTTGGGCAATATTTTTAAAACGTCTAGTGAAAACAACAGTACAAGTGCAGTTACTGGACAGTAACCTGCTTTTGCATGCTTACTTTTTTGAAGTATGTATTTTGCTCTTCCTTTCCAAAAAAAAGGAACACTGATGGTTTCTTTTAAAAATTTAAACTTTAAAGGACTTTTTTTTTTTTTTTAATGCCCACTTAGGAAAGCTCAGTAGTTCTTTTATTTATTTACAGCATATTTAGGCTGATCACATGTGTTTATAAATCTGGATTTTTATAATTTGCCAACACACTAATTTGTTTGACTATCAAGTGTTAGCAAGCAGCATTGAATCATGTCAGAAGATTGTTTTCCTCTTTTAAATAATCTTTTCTCACCACCTCACTTACTTCCATACTGTTGTTATCATAAATTTCCTCCCAAAACTAGAGACAGATTTTTCTGCATTTCTGTGGGGTGTTTAGAAAAGTTTTATTATTCCAAATCTGAGAAGGAAAAAGATAAACTTTGGGCAGAGGTTGTTAATACAGGCATACAGATTAAAATGTATACATTATTTTTCTCTACAGTTTATATTAAAGCTACTGTTGAAATACTCCTCATAGATCACTTTAAAAAAGGTGGAACTAATTTTTGGTGCATTTGTATAGCTTCGTCTAATTCTGGGGGACGTGAATGTTGCAGCAGGCATGTTACAAGAGTGTGTTCAGAGCTACCAGTAATATTTCCTAAATTCTTTTGACTTAAAATAATTATTTTTATTTTTTAAATAAAACTTTAGTTAATGTTTACAATTAATATTACAGTTGACAGCTGTCTGATACTGCAGTGAAAGTGAATGGGATGGAGAAAGGGATGAAAGAGGGGCTGAAGGCAAGTTGTTGGCTTTACTTTGTGGTGTTAAATGCAGTCCTTTTTTTTTTTTTCTTTTTATTGGAGTGCTTGAGTTTTTGTTGACTTGCTTCATCCCAGAGAAGTTTTATTTTGAGTTTTTTCTCGATGAAATGTAAAATTTTCCACTGGGTTTATTTTTAAACTCTCTGCTGTGCTCATCACAAGGCTGCATGCATTTTATCTACGTAATCACAGGAGCTCAAGAAGGTTCTCTAAAGTTCAGATTTATCTACGTGCAGTGATAACGTGTGTGCCATTTTCTGCAAAGCAGGAAAATGTCAGGAAGATTTAACATCTAACTTTCCAGTTGTAAGTTGCAAACCAAACCCTGTAGGTGCACAGAAACTGCATGTTCTGCTCTTCCATTCTGTTGGATATTTTCCGCTTGGGGAGGATTGTGGGTTTTTTTTTCTTAGAAGGATGCAGTTTCTTTCTGAATAATTCCAATGGTATTGAGAAATCTATATCATTCTGTAATTTAATAATTTTTCCTCAATCGCTTCTGTAAATATATTGCCTGCCTGAGGGTACCAGCAACCTTAATTTCACTGTTTTATAACCCACAACAGTTAACACTTGACCTGGGTCATTAACAGGATTATCAGCAAATTTGTTTAAGCTTTTACTGACAACCTGAATTGCTTCAATAATATTTTGACTGTGCAGACAGGAAACTTCTTGTAACCTCTCAATCTAGCATAAAATTAATTTCTTGCAAACATAGCTACCAAAAGATCAATACGGTAAATCTGCTTACAGTGCTTGGTTTCAAACACTGTCTATTTTGGTTTACAGCAAGAAGGTTCCAATCAGCCTCTCTTTTCAGTCTGTATTGGATTTGGAAATTAAGTTTCATCTTTTATTCACTGATTGCCATCTCAGAACTTTGTGTAACTGGGCAATTAAATGCACCATTTTATCTGGGCTGGTCTCTGTTAACGCTTAAAGTTGCTAAAGTCGACTTACTGTGTGCCTTTGTAGTAGTGACAGCTCTTGGCATGGTTTTGAAAAATGTGGTGCTTGCACGTGGAGCAAAATGCCTGCCCAACTTTTGCATGTAATTTTGGGAAAGGCTGGCAATACAGGGAGCTTTTCAATAGAATCAAAATGCATTGCACGGGGAAATGCTTTTTACAAATGTCGCCTCACTGTGTGTCAGGTATCATTAGGTCAGGATAAGTCTTCATCTATCATGACACAATTCCTGCGGGTGCCTGGAGGTTGCTCTTCAGTGTTTATCTGCAAAAGAAGTTAGAAGTAGGTTTAGAAATCTTAATGTGACACCTTTTAAAATTTGATTTCAAAAAGCTGAAGGTCATGGGGTTCTAAGCGGCTGTTTTTCATACAGCTGCATCTTATTCAAAGCTTCTGTGCTTAATCCTAAACTGTACAATTAGACAAATAATGAACATGTTTTAAAATTCACAGCATGATGTTATTCAAATCCTGTGCAACAGTAGAAGTAAGTTGGGTAAATTTGTCATTTTCTGTCAACATTTTTGATAGCTGGCTGTAACACATAGAATAACTTATTTTCTGTTTGTCACTACAGTCTGTCTTGACTTGCTGCTGATTTCAATACGGTGGATTAAAAAGAAAAATCACTACATTGTCTATAGGCAAACTTAAAGCAGATGTTTGAAATACAAAGATGTCCAACTTGGACACAGCATTTAATTCTTATTGCAGTTAATTTGGATACAATGTATTTGCTACCCGATGAAGCAGGGCATAGAAAGGGGTTAGAACTCTTTCGTACTCTCAGCCTCAGGAAATTAGGCTTCAGAGGCACTACCAGAAGGGAAAGCATTAAACAGATAATAGGTATACTAAGTTTAACAGTTATTTACATGAAATCTTTGCAAATCAGGAGTGCATTCTGATTGAACTTAAATTTTTAATTTCCATGTGGGAAGAAAGACAAATTAGTTTTAATTATTTTTATTGTCTGCTGGAGTTAAGTAAATTACTATTAGTATACTTACTTTTGATTCTGTTTGAGAACTTGTAAGTTTTCCTCTAGGAGTGTATGTAATGGCTCTTGTTCTTGTAATCCCCACTTGATGAAAATTTAGAAATACGGATGCAGGTGTTCGTTTTCTTGTTTTCAGAGCTCTGGATTTTATCACCAGTGAGGGTCACTACAGAGCTGTTACCGAATACAACTGTACCGTTTGTAGATTTTTATACTGAGCCCAAGTTAGTTCCATAGGGTACCTGTAATTCATGTAGGTATGAATTACATTACAATTACAATTACCACTTTGTGGCTGCTGTTTGATTTTTCTGTAAAAAAAAAAAAGCTGGATATATAACCATGTCCTTACTTCTATTAAAGTTCAAAGCTCTACTCAGTGGAGCTGGTATTGAAACACAGAAGGGTCATTTTGATGCCCTAAGGTGCAAAATTGACTGGGCTTGTCCAGAGGTGTTGGATAAAACTTCAGAGGTGGGTTCTCACAAACCATCACCTTTCCAAAAGATAATGCCAGCATCTGAAGAGTTGCTTTTCTGGGGCGAGATGTAGGGATTTTTTATTTTTTGACATTTCCTTTCTTATGAAAAAGATTTGTTCAATTTATTGAAGCATTGTTGAAAACTGTTGAAAATATATTTGAGGGAGGCTTGCAATAAGGAATGATACAGTGAAATGGAAGATTTTTGTTTACAAATGCATGTTACTACTGCTAAGTGATCCCTTTTGCTAAATATTGGTTGAAGTGATATAGCCCTTCTTATTTCCACAAACACTGTAGAGCAGTAGGTTTTATTTTTTTGTGTTTAAACAGTTCTAAAGAAGAACCAAAACTTAACAGAAAATAGTTTAATTCAGTAGATAAGATATGAACTCTCAGTGGTGTCATTTTGGAAAAAGAACGTAGTGGTAATTTGCTGGGTTAGGATTGTGCTTCTTAGTTTCTTAGGTGCTTGATAAATCCTAGCACAAGGACTTACTTTGCAGTTTAAGTACTCATTTTGCAGTGTGAAGCCAATGTAAAACTGAAATTCAGTCCCTTGGACTGAAGATTCTTTTTAAATTTCAGCAGTGAATGAATGAAAGAAATAAAGATAGAGAAATAAAGACAATCCTGTCTGAAAGAAATCTTGGGACAGTGACAAAAGAGTTCCAGTCTGTGAGAGTGATGGGTAGCCTGAATGAAACACCAGCACGTACAGCCTTAAATTTGCAGAGATGTTATTAAACCAGACACACTGTAAGCAGAAACTTTAGTGCCACGCTCCTTTTTTTTTTCATTAAACTACTGTGTCCTGCTGTTTCAGGCAAAATATGGAAGAAAATCCCATTAATCTGCTGGAAAAATATTGATGAAAGAAGAATAGCAGACCAAACGAACAGTGGCTGAAACTTGCTCGCAATTAAGTGAACAATGGCATGAATGCTGAGGTTCAGTCAGGGCAGTTTAGTGTAATAATGTGTGGGAATGGTATTTTTTTTTATTTCCAGGTGTTTTCTTGTACCATTTTCATATCTGTATTTGGATGGAAAAATTTGCATTGCATTGTTTTTTTTTAAATAATTATTTTAAAAAGTGCTAAAGCATAGCTGCCTCATGTAAGAGGACAATAATATAACACTAAAACTTTTAAATTGGTGCCTAAGAAAGGAGGGGTTTGTAGGAAAAATTAAAACTTTCTCCGATTAATGACAGTGTTAGGAACACAGAATTCAGTGCTGACAACAATCTGAACACTGAGCAAAGCACAAATTAAGAAATTCCTTGCCTCCCTGCAAGCCTAAGCTTTGTTTACATTAGTAAGCTTCATGACTACGATTTACCAGTGGTGAATTTCAACAGAGGCTGCCGTTAAGACAGGGTAGAGGCATTTTTACCATTCTGTTTAATCTTTTAGTAATGGTGCTTTCTTCAAAAAAAAAAAAAAGCAAGTTATGTCTGTCCAGCCTTAATGTTCATGAACATCTGTGGAGAACACTCACTTGAGGCATTAATATCGAAACAGGCTCTGAGATGCCTTATCCTGCAAAAACTTTTCTCCCATGTATGATTTACCTCAGAGAGCAAATTTCCTAACAGTGTTTGAGAGTTTAGTTTTCCTGGAGAATGTGGTTACAGCTATGGAAAACACACTGTTGTCACCCAAACCATGTCAAGGTAACCCAGCAGTAGGGAAACCTCACCAGTCTCTTTTGCTCCCAGCCCACCTACCCACACTGCCCTGCAGTCTTTCTCTCACGCCAGTGCTTTTTCTTCTGTCCCTTCCTTCTCATAAATCAACATTCAGCTGTGAAAAGTAGAAGGCAAAGAATGTCTTTTCTTTTCCTGATTGGGAAGACTGCATGACGGTTCTTTCTTACGACACACTGCTTATCAGAAGGGGGATGCTTTGATCCTGTAGATGCCCGGAAAAAAAAAGACACAGGGAAAGAATGGTATGTTTATGGCATTGCTTTTTCCATAGTTAGTTGGTTGTGCTGATCCCAAAAGCTATGTTAGAGCTGGACAGAGGGTGTTCAAGGAATCAAAGCAGGAGTTGTCCATGCTAACCAAGGAAAGCAATTCTAGAGAAGAGGTGTGAGGAACATGGTTAGCCAGTGGAACATAATGGAAACTGGAGCCGTTTGTGTGAAGGTAATGGAAGTAGAGGAATAAGCAGAAGACAAGGATCTGAAAAACGGGCTTGTGGGTAGATGGGAAGAGAACAGTCATTTTAGCATTTACCTTTGTTATAAATATTTGTATTTCTCACATATGGAAATAGTGAAAAAAGATGTTAGCAGGGTTTTGGTTGCAAAGGCAGCAAATGAAGTCAGGGGCAATTCCATTTTTCATATGGATAGCTCAGCACACATGTTCTGCATTAATTACCTCCATAAATTCTGTTAACCTGGCAAACAATGAAAATATCATGTTGGTGACATCACTGTATTGGAAAATAAACCTGGTTTAGCATCTTGATTTTCTCAACATGACATTTGAGGAGATTTCTTATGCTATTGGCATTTTACTCTGCCAATTTGCACCAAGATGTTTAATCATTTGCTCTGTGGGTTTGTTTTAGCTGTGGAGTTAGCAGTGTAAGGACCCAAGCATTTCATGGCCCATGCAAGCTGGAGCCCTTGATTCATGGAAGTAGAGAAGAAAAGCTTGGCGAAATTCTTTCAGGGCACACCTGAGGAGGTGGCTTTCCAAATGCAGCACTTCAGGATTTGCAGAAAGTCTTTACATATTTTAACTTCTGTGTTTCAAACTTAAAAAAAACCAACACCAAACAAAACAACAAAAACCAAAACCCACAACCAAACAGAACACAACTATATTCACTTGCAAGGGTTTTTATTTTTCTGTGCCCCATGTGAGGAATTTCTTAAAAGCAATGGTTTTTTCTGAGTTGTGGCATGCTGCCAGCTGATTCACTTGGGAGTATCACAATCTTTTAAATAAATGAATGGTCATTTGCTCTGGTCCCCATCTCAAAAGTTTCTGTCCTCAAGGGAGTATTGGTTACTTGCTGTGATATTTGGTGATTTCAGGACCTTGAATGTGTTTGAACTGCAGTAAAATTTGTGGAAACTTAGGAACTTCTAGTAATGGGTGCTGCATGTGCCCAAGTGTCTTTTCTGTGATGCTTTTTGGTGTCTAGAGTTTTAGAAACAGAGCGTGTCATACTAGGTTTTGAAATCTCAATTTACCTTAAGTGAACATGGACACAATGTTGCAACATTTTTTTTCCCCCTTTAAATTGCTAGAAGCTGTCCCAAGGGGATCTTTGACCCTCTCATAGACCCCAACTCTCTCAGATCTTCAGAGAGCTCAATTCTGCAAAACTAGTGAATACTGAATATTTTTTTTCCCAAGGGAGGAGGAATGCAGAAGTAAAAAGGCTTAGTTGTGCAGTGTGCATAAGCCCTTTTGAGAAGTGCTTTAGAGCTTATTAAAATTGTTTGAATAATGTTTGCTGTTGAGTTTTGGCTAGGTATATGCAAGTGATGCCATTTTATGTGCCTTAGGACATGGGCACCCAACGGGACTGGCAAATACGACACAACCTGTGAGACAACCACTTCTATTCAGGGCTGGTGAAAGGCATGGAGTAGCTGGGTTTAAGTAACTGAATCTCATCCCTAGTTTCTGGTATAATTTTTTTTTTTTTTCCTGAGAAAGGTGAACTTGGGTTTTGCAAGTTAAATTCCCTCTTAACACAGTGGTCCCCATTTTGCATTTGTATTTGCATGTGTAACACTATGCTTCACTGTTAGATTTAACACTGTAGGAGCAGAATGAGATTTGAAGGATTTGGATTTGAATGTGAGTTCAGCTGAACAGTAATTCAGGTATATAAGGCTTTCTGCCTCTTGTAGGAGGTACTGGAAAATGACCAATTGGAACTGTTTTAAAAAGAAATGAGTGCAAAGAAGTGAAAGTGACACAGTAATTTGGAACCCATTAGGTTAATCCATTTTTAATTTTTATATCCTTGTCTTAATGAAAAGAACTGGCACATATCAACTTACAGGAAATAGCCTAATAAAACTGAAACCTTATTAGGCCCCTTTGATAAACATTGCATTCCACCCCACCAG
This sequence comes from Pterocles gutturalis, assembly GCF_000699245.1. Lineage (NCBI taxonomy): Eukaryota > Metazoa > Chordata > Aves > Pterocliformes > Pteroclidae > Pterocles > Pterocles gutturalis. The sequence continues at coordinate 15,668 of NW_010115043.1, read as the reverse complement.
TCATATGTTTTTGCATACTTGGAAATTGAGCTTTACGCCACTTTAACAATATCAAGAGAACTCTCATGTTTCAAACTAATAAAAAAGAAATAAAATCTGTTTTGTCTGTGTTCATCCATGAGAATGGATGGGCAGTTGTCAACATAATGCAGACAGGTACTCCGAGAAAAAGCAGTGCAGAGCTCTGTCATCTCACTCCTACAAAAAGAGCTGCTAGTTCATATGTCATCATTGGTACAGAAACAGCCTGTCTTTGTTTTCTCTTTACAGTAGCCAGAGTAACTTCTGCAAGGGGCTAAGGTAGGAAGTTTGAGTGTGTCTGCACACCTGTATAGACTCGGTAGAGACTGACGAGAGGATAAGATGAAAGCTTTACATACGCTGCATTGCCTTAGCTATTGTTTGGAGTCCCTCCACGTTAGGATGGGTGGAACAGTGTTTGGTGTTACGTGAACACTCCTAAGATTTCTAGCAACAAAATGTTTATTTGTTTCCTGTTCTGCTTTGGAATCAGTTCCAGTCTGCTAAGGAACAGTACAGTTCTGCAGTTTTGCTCTCTGACACCTCTCATGTGAGGGTTTTGTTTTTGGACCTGATAGCCATTGTCCTTCCTGCTCAGGGGACATAGTGTTGTCCCTTTTCTGCACGTGGGCTCCATACTTAGTGAAAGGCGGAAGACTGCTGGAGAGCTTCTACTTGGCCTCAAGTGCAGGTGATGAGCCCGGCTGGTGGGGCTGAGGCACACATAGAGCTGTGGCTGCTGGCTAGCATGGTCTGAGCCACTGTGAAGGGGGCATGGGAGCAGCACTGATCCCTAGCAGTGTTGGAATTCATGCTGTGCATAGCAAGCAAGGAGAGGGCTGCTATGCGGTCGTAGAGCCTTGCTGATCAGCTCTGGCTTTGCAGTTTACAATCTGTGGTTTTATTTATAGGCTTTCCTGCATTGCTCATCGCTGTCCTGTGTTCCCTCCTTCGTGGCAGCATTTTGGGAGAAACTTGCAGTAAGGTTCCTGCTTTGGCTGCATCAGTATTCAGCTGTAGGAAGAAATGAGGTATCCAAGTCTGGCCTCAGATGTTCTTGGGGAGTGTGGTGTTTGAGAAGTCTAAAATCTGTGAGGAAAATGAAATGCCTCCTCTTCAAAAGCTGAGGGCAACTGCCATAAAAATAAAATTTGCCAAATAATCCAAATTGATGTAGGAGTCTTATATGTTCTATGGAAGCAATGATCTATAGGATAAATTGACACATACTGCTAGTCTTTTGTCTTTTCATCTGAGAATTGTAACCCAATGTCTTAATTTTGGAAAAGTTGTTTACAGAACATTTAAATTAAAATAATGGAGGCTTGGGCTGCCCATTCTTCTTTTGTGAAGATTCTCATGTTCAGTATTGGAGCAACTGTTTTGTAATTCATTTTGGTCTTCCCTTGTTTCTTCATCTCTTGCCCCCACCCTGGCCGAGTTCTTCAGTCAATGGCTTAACAACAGATTGAACATGACAGTTGCCAAATTTGGAATGTTCTGCACAAAATCATATTTGTATTGTACAGTATAATGGCATAGGCAAGAAGGGTTGAAAGTGCAGACCTCACAGCGTTGTGCCTCTCAAAGGACTGTAGTCTGGCTTTGAGCTGTAGCAGAATTCTCACTGAGAAATCCTAGTTGTGTAGTAAATGGACCAAACTTTGTTGGCACTTGGTTTTGGTATGTGTTACAAAGTATGTTCTATTAGCTGTTTTTGGGAGACTTAACTCTGTGTAGGTTAGTGTCACTTTGCTTCCTAGGGAGGGAGACACAGCTGTAAAAGCAGAACTAGTAGATGGGAACCTAGCAGATCTGTCTAAAGCTAAGATCATTTTCTTCCAAGCAATAATAACATCTTCATTACAACGTCTGAGGGGAAATGTAGGACCACAAAATTACAGGAGACTTGACTGTTTGTTTAGAACCAGGCTTAGAACCAGAGTTCACTGTTGGACACCCTTCCATGAAGAGAGTATTGCATTGGTTAGCATTGCTAGCTGTCTGTGGATGTTACTTCTAGCCTCAGAATAAACCAGAGACACAAATCTGATCTCCTAAAGCTCTTATTTCATTTTTGCCACTGCTGGGGGAATGGGAAATTGAGAAGACTCAGATCTGTTCTTATAGGTGGATGAAAATCCAGGTGGAAGTCGGCTTTGCGGGGAAGAAGCCACCATTCTAAAAATGTACATCAGGGTTTGCACAGACTCCACTCTGTCCCACCCCAAAACCAAGTTATGGCTGACTTTCTGCCACGAAGTATTTTCTTTGCTGCTCAGGATTATATGACATGTTACAATTATGGGCATTCACCATTTTTTTTTTTTTTTGGGTGCATAGCAAATTTCATTTTCCCCATTTGTTAGCATTTTGTTAATAACTAACTAGCATATTTCTAAACTGACAGTTTGTTGCCAAAGAGGAAAACACAAAACAGTGGTGGGTGGTTTTTTTGTCGTTGTTGGTTTTTTTTTTTTTTCTTTTAATTGTAAATGTTAATTAGTTGGGAAGAAATATTTTATATATTTTACCTCATTGACTCTTACTCTGTATTTTCTGTGTAAAAAATATGATTTGTAAATGCTTCTCAGTGGTAAAGTTGTTTAGATATTGCAAGTTCCCTCCTAGCAGGCTTTCCTCCTCATTTCTGAGGCAGTGAGGAGGATCTCAGGGTGGTTCTACTTGATTCAAAATTTTTTTTTTTTTACTGGGGGAGGTATTTATACTGCGTTCAGATCATTACAGCAGTTGTCAATTCCACATGCTTCTGGAAATGCTGCTGCTTTCCAACTATATTTGGGTATCTTGTTAGTTTTACAGTTCTTTTTCTTTCGCTGGCATTACTTGCCCCTGATGAAGCCTGCAGTCGGTGAGCCTGGAGGCAGGCCCTCTGCCGTCGCTTTCAAACTGGAAGCAGTTTCTGATGGTGTGAGCGGGCCTGTGTGTCAAACACCACCCGAGCCCTCATTCATACCACAAAAAGGAGAGCGAACGAGCTTTGCATTTAGTGTCCATGTCCCAGCTCCAGTTACTGGAAAGAGATTCATCCCAACCCCCTGGGCAGAAATGAGTACTGAGGGAACTAATAATGCTTTCTCTTGTGGTTGTGAATGGGGAAGGGCAGGAGAGAGCCTCTAAAAAGAGAGTATGTTCTTAATTGGCATTTCACCGGTATGCTGCCACTTGGTAGAAATAGCTAGGGTGCACAGTAGTAAGGTAAACAATGCTGCTGCACGGAAGGACCAAGTCACTGATTTTCAGAGCTGGAACTGATGGTTGCTCAGTTTGTGTAGCACTGCAGGATTTTAATAGACAGAAATTCTCCCTTGTACTTAACCACTAGTGTTAAAGTGAGTTAATGACATGATGGGAACCTATGCAGGACATTGAGATTATTAGACAGCACTTGGTTTTTTTTTTTTAAAGTTGTTTTATGAGAACTTCTGTGTTTCCTTAGCATAACCAGTGATCCTTTCCAAGGCGTTCTGTAGGAAAGGATCAATGATAGCAACAAAACTGTTCAACTAGTTTAAGGGTTACCATTAGTAACCAGCTGGTCGACCTCAGAGATTTCTGTAAGAGCTAGCTCAATGATACTCAGTTTTGCAGGAGGAGGAGATACAAGGAGAGCAATTGTGTTGTGTGAGAAACACATCAGCTTCAGACAGAGCCTGGAAATCCTGATTCACTTTCATGTGGCCTGACTTGTAAAATTGCCTCTTCACTCTCTTCTGGCAAGCGGTAATATGAGGAGGGAAGAAGATTTCTAGGATGTATTTTTCGGATGTAATATGCCAACCCTTCCTCTTCTTCTGTTCCCCAGTACCCCATTTAAGAACACAAGAGTCTCCGAACTTAGGACTGTATTTGACCTGCAGTTACGATTGCTTGCACAGCCGTGCTCTGTACTGGGCCAGCTGCTCTGGAGCACCTGGTAGCTTAACCTTTTTTTTTTTTTTTTTTTTTTTTCTCAAGTTGTACAATTCCCATCTTGCTAGTGTGGTTAGAAGTACACACCTTGCACAGGACAGTACCAAGAGAGATGTTAGAACTCTCTGTCTCCAGTTCCCTCGTACATCTGGTACAAACATAGATACGGGTAATTGTAGAACATTTAAACATCAGCTTTCATTTAAGTTCAATTTTATGTGGAAAAATGTGAGGGTCGCGCTCATATACACCTACTGATGATGACCTGACTGAATATATCTTCATGGTATGCTTCATGAATTGGTCGGGCCAATTTTGTGAATAAAATGTTGCCTTTTGGTACACCAGAATGTATATCAGGGTTGAAAAAAGTTGAAACGATTAATTGTATGAATCAAGTGCTTGTGTCAAATTTTGTTTTTTTTTCTTAACCCTACAAATCCTTGCCAAAAAAAAAAGATTTAGAAAATGAATATCTAATCCATTCTTTATTAATTTCTTTAACCTTAGTGTAGAGAAATGCTATTTTCTCATTCAATTTCCAGTTTATTATGTAATGTTAGGACATAAAATGACCAAATATAACACTACCCTTCCCTCTCATTTTTGTCTAGGGACCATGAACATTGCAGCTTGTAAGATCTTTTATTAATTGTTTGCTCTCTATCAAGGTGTGCAACTCTCTCTTGAAACCGCAGGAGAAATGAGTGTCACGGAAGCTTTTTTTGAGGGAGGGGGAGGCTTTTTTTTTCAAGTGACTACCTGAAGGAAAATTTATTTTGCTTTTTAGATACTACTAAAGAGCAGTACACTTTTCATGAGAAGTTTTTGGGGTTTTTTTCCCATTTTTTTTTTTTAATAGAGAAAAAGTATTGTATGTATGAATTTCAGTTGGATTCTAAACAGTTTCAGAATTCAGGCAATCTGCTGTATGTTTCTGCTTTCCTGTAATGTGATTCTTACTGGACAAATTATAAAGACACCCAGGCAAAGCAACAGTTATCTAGGGGTCAGTGTAGTTATGTTTTCTTTCTTTGAGTATTTTTCTCCCCTGGTCTTTTATTTCTTAGCATTTCACACACACACACACAAAAAAAAAACCCCAAAAAAACCCCCCAAAAACAAAACAAAACCCCCAAAAGCCACCAAACAAACAACAAAAAAACAAACAAACACACAGAAAAAAAAAAAACCACACAAAAAACCCCAAGTGGTCTTTATAATCACTGGAGACCATGTGGCTAAAGAGGTGATGGAACTTTAGGTTTTCTGATCTTATTCTGCTAGATATGAAATAGTTAGTTGACATGTAAAGTTTTGTTCATTCTTGCACAAATAAAAATGGAGGAAGTTGAAGGCTGTGCAGTATGAAAGCAGATAAATATGTTTAGCACAAAACTAGTTATTAATAAAGTTGCAGGTCTGGAATATAGCTTTGAGTTTTATCAGTAATGGGAATATTCATACTGCTCTTTTTAAGTACCTACTTGCATTCTCTGACTCACATCTGAACTAGAAGCCTACTGTAGTCATTGTGAAAGCCTTCCTTCTAAGTATTTCTAAAATGTAGCGAAACAGATATGAGCATGGAAAAGCAGATTGCCTAGCAGTGCCAGCTGGAAGGAGATGAGGAAGATAAGGAACGTGTAATGAAGGACAAAGGTGGAAAAAATGTTCTTACCGTTGTAGATTTGATCTCAGTATGTTGCAATGGAATTTGGGGCATCTGCCTGTCATGGGGCACACATGGCTTGCACTGAATAGATAATTGCCCCCCCATTGCCCTGTCATAATGTCTGCAAGTACTTCATGTAGGAGTACCTGGTAAACCTGCTCTGAGAGACAGGTAGAGAGTTGACATTGTGGAGGTGGCGTAGAGAGATACAGACAGTGATGCTGAACGCTGACCTGCACCTCAAGGTGCTCTAACTGCTAGACTGCTTGACAAGTCCAGAGACGGAAACTGCGACCAGTTGGTGAATATGTTGCCTGTTTATTTTTTCAGATGAGACTGATGAATTGGACTGAACTCATAAATTTCAGAGTTGCTGCAATCATGTTTTCAAGAAGCTCATTCTTAAAGAATATGTTGCTTAAGTTTACTCCTGAATGATTTGCCTCAGCAACTTACTGCTGAGGAATTTACCTCAGAAGTCACCACCGTGTATTACAGATGCACAACAAATATATCTGTCTTATTCCAGGAGATCCATAATCTGTGGAAATTTGTATTCACAAAAGCAAGAAGTGCACTTTTTCCATTTGAATTTTTATTAGTATTTCCTTTTTATAGATGCAAACCTTGCTTCGGAATAGTCTGCCTAGGGCCCTATGCACTCAGTAAAGGACTGACTGATTTTTCTTTGTGTAGGTGATTGAGAATGTAATTATTGATAAATTCAGAGCTAAGAAATACGTAATAGTGGATTATTTTCTCTCTGTAAGATTAGTACAGATATTTTGTTTGTTGATGTCGGTAAAAATCCAAAATACTGTTTTCATTTAAAGGAGTGTGTAACTGCAGGGGGAAACATTTTTCCTCATGGATGGCAGAGCAGCTCATTCATGGTAGTATAGCACGGCGTAAATACACATGCACAACACAAGTGTGTGTGCAGACAAATATAGACAACTGTATATATTTATACTTGTTTGTAACATGGTCTTATTTCTAATACTGTGCACCTGTTTTTCTGTACTGTTTCTCCTCCTGTACATGCCAATAAGAGGAAAAATAATGCCTTCATAGCTCTCTCTTTTTAAGTGATGTCCAAGATTAAACAGCAATCAAAAAGAGAATGATGAAATAATACAAATACCTTAACTTAGCAGATTCATAGATAATTTCCCTCATTTTTTTCCTTACCCAGCCCTATTCTTTTATTTTCTCTAAGCACCAATACTCAGACCATCTGGTTCTGGCGGCAGTGCACAGAGTGGTGTAGTTGCAAACAGCATTGTCATGTTGTGTACCAATACTCCATTGGTTTGTATTTATATAGAGGCTGGTTTTTTTGTATGATTCTTTGTATCAGTTCACCTGTTCTGATTCATGTTAATCGAGAAATGGTTAGTTAAGGAACTGTGTGATTAAGCACTTAGAGACTATATGGCCAGGATAAGGAACAGAATTTATTTTTGTGCTTGTAAAAAACCAAATAACTAAATACCAAAGAAGAATATTCTTTAATTTGTATGTATATGTTTGTTTATTTGTTTTAAATACCTGTTATATTTTAAAATGGGTATAAAACCACTGTGATTGATTGACTGGAGAATGTCCATAAGCAGACTGTTTACAAATAAAATCTTCCTTCTTACTCTGAAAATTGTTGCATGCTTCTAATAAAAAGGTAACAACAAGATTAGCAATGAACTGATAGTCCTCTTTAAAAGTAGGTTTGTGTGAATTTGTAACATTGTAAATAATTACTTTTGTATCTAATGTGTTACACATGACATTTAGAACACACTCTACTACAAGACAATTTGAGAACAAATTAGATCAGAAGGAAGAAAGAGCTACAGGAAAGACTTTAATCAGCATTTATTATTTATTCCTGTATTCTGAGAAAATTATATATGCCAAACACAGGCTTTTAATCAGATAATGATTAAAATATTCAGATCTCACCTATGTAGTTAGATGCATTGACCCAAATTTCAGGCGTCCAAGGGGAAAACGCTGTAGTTTGTGCAGCTGATAGAAGCACACTGTTCCCACCCCCTGCTGTAATTAATTTGGCCAGCACTCCATTGTTTGTTTTTTGTCACTTTTCTTGTTTTGAAGAGTTCCCCGTCCGCTGTTCATACCATGTTTTAAGATAATCAAGACAATCCTTTTCATTCGTCTGTCTTTTTCTTCTTTGTAGCTAACTGCCAGGCCACCTGAACAAATCAACTGCTCACAGGGTCCCCAAATAAACACATATTTTGGTACGGGTAACAGAGGTTAAACTGGACAGAGGCAAATGAAACTCATTCCTCTTCATTTTGTCTTCTTTTGTAGTTAATCTGCTGGATTCAAAAACAATTCAAGGGGAGCTGGGCTGGATCTCCTACCCATCACATGGGGTGAGTTCACTAGACTGTGAAATGGAAAAGTGCTGCTACAGACCAATGTGCTATTTAACCATTGTTTCCCCTTCAGAGGATACTGTGTAACAGCGCTGGTTCTTTGGAGCTTCAACAATAGTCTGTTCTAAACTTGCAATATATGACTTATATAGCTATAGTGCCTTCTCTTTAGAGCGTACATCACACTGTGTGTAATCCCCAGGAAGCGCTCACTTACTGCAGAAAATGAAAGCAAGAAGTGCATTGAGAAAAAAAAAATAATTGCCTTTAGGTACTGTTCCTTCTTCTGTTGCAATGTGTATTTCTAAAAGATGACATGGGGCTCTTTCATAGTATAACTTGCTAATTTATCCAGATGGAAGTAGTGGAAAGTGAAAAATGTGTGGACATAAGCAGGTGATGTAAGTACTTTTTTTGATAACTTCTGTGCTGAATTGTTCAAGTACTGTTACTTATGAGTTAAAATGTTATTTAAGAAATGTCTAAATAATGTTCTTGAGGGTTGGGGTTTTTATAAATTACTTGCCTTATATCCAGATCTAATGAACTAGGCATTGTATCTGAAGAAGTAAAAGTGCAATCTTAGAGCATCTGTACCTTCAAACTTGCTAACTCCATCATTTTTACATAGTGTTTGCCACCAATCTCTTTTTAAAATCTTTGATGACTTAATATCAGTGCATAGCTCTCCGGTGGTGCTAGTATCTGGTCACTCCCCAACTTGTCTCTGTGGGATGTGTATGTGTGTGTAGGAATAACCCATTATGCGCTTTCTATATTGCATAGCGCAGATATGCAAGGAGACTCTTGCATTACTGCATTCTGTCCCCTGAACAGAAAAAAACCCACTTGGCAGGCTGAAGCCCTGGTGTCTGGATCTTCCCTCACCCTCAGAGAAGACTGTGCCATCATCTTTGATGAAACAAGGCACTCGGAGACCTGTGGTTCCTTCTTTTGCTGTCCTGATACTGTGCCTACCCTCATGGTGATGTGTTTCCTTCCTCTTTGGCAGTCTTATTTTGGTTTTCTACCCTTAGGATGACAACTCCTAGAAGTTTTCATGCGTCTCTGCCTGTGTCTTCTACCCTACGAGTAAGCCTCTGCCAGAGAGTACTGCCACTTCAAAGTTCTTGGGAAATGTTGTCTCTAGTGGAGTTGCTAGCTCAGAGTCCAGCCACTGTCCTTTTTCCAAACCAACTGTGTTTTGAGTTCTCAGTGTTGGCAGGTATTTGTTCATTGGTTTGTTTGTAGGATCGTGAACATCTGCTTTTTTTTATTATTCTGTGGCTTTGGGCAAGCTGTTACTTCACCTTTATCACTTTTACAGAGATGAGTGGTAACAGTACTTTTGCATCTCTGCCCTATGGGATTCAGTTGTTAATATTTAAGTAGTGCCTTCTTGATACTAAGTATTATGCAGGTGTTTAGCAGTATTTGAGGATTAAATCTTGGTTTATTTTTTGAGTTTATACATGGATCTCTTTCTGTGTCTCTGAACAAATTTTTCCATTCTCATGGGGAAGAAGTGGGAAGATAGTTCATGTTTCTTTCTAGTGGCTGGTTCCTGCTGACTCTTCCCAATAAGAAACCTCTATAAACAGGATGTCCAAGAGGGAACTCTCCAGCAGTTTCTAGCTCATCAGTTTTTTTTGTCTTCACTTGCCTTTTTTTTTTTTTTTTTTGCAAAGTCTTTTTTTGTTTGTTTGTTTCTCTCCCAGCTGCCCTGCCCTCCTCTCCTTTACTCTTCTGCTCCTTGCAGCTGTGTAGATCTACTGCTTTGCTCCCTGCAGCTGTGCCTTTCTTGCCTTGGATGCCTAAAGCAGTTGGTAGGGAATGATACAGGGTATCTTGGGAGCTATAAGAAAGACAGATATGCTACATTACCCCACCGAAAAGGGCCCCCAGATCTCTCAAAGCAATTTCATTAGCTTCTGCAAGTTTTTGTCAGGTAAAACCAGCACAACTTGTTTGTGTCTGTCTGCGCATGCTGTTCTTGTTGACTGTAATACCCATAGATATGGAAGCCAAAGTAAATCATGGAATTGTACTGATGTTCTTACAAGTTAATGAAATCCTTAAGAATTGCATGTTAGTAAATTAATGTAGATCATGTAGTGTGAGTGGTTTTGTAAGAGAACTGAGACTCTAAACTGTAGCCTTCAAAATACCATGAAATTTTAAGCTTACATATTGAAACATGAAAGAAAAGTATAGAAATAGTAACATCTATTCTATCTGAATTGGCATTTTGCTATAAAATGATGACAACTTGAACATCATGTGAAAGAGATGCCTTCTTTTTACAGCCATTTATTTATAGTCAATTAATTAAACCTGGTAAATACGGCTGCATCTGTCTCTGAGCTAACTAAAATATGAACTTAAACTTTAGTGGAAAAACATTATAATAAAGATGTCACATCATATTGAAAGATTGCTAATAGCATAGTGGTGATTTACAACATAAAGCTAATAGAGCTACATTGGAGGCTGTGATTCACAAATGAGATTATTGGTGGTGTGCCAGTTCTTCTCCAGTATGCAGCAGTCTAAAGCCATAAATGTCAGTATACTGAAGCCAGTGACTTACAGAATTTTTAAAAATAATTTAGCCAAAGCATTTAATAAACCTCTTACTAGGTTAATAATTTTATCTTATCGATACACAATATTGATTGATTTCTGGCAAAACAACTCAAATTGATTAGTTGTAATTTTCAGCTTTCAGTGGCTCTTCTTTACTCTTCTAAGTCTGCCTCGACTTGGGCATATATAATAACAGCTTTCCAGAAATTCCTGAATATTCCTGTTAAGATTTATAGCTCATTTGTATTCAGAGATTTCTGTGTCCCACTTAAGAACGCTCTAATGGCAGAGGTTTAGACCATGGTTAATAATATCACCCTGTAAGAATGTGATCTCTCCTTGAACCGTCCCACACAGCCACAGTCTTGGCGTCAGTAACACTGATCTGGTCAAGCTCATTAAAATCCCTTAAGTACAAAACATCGGCCTCTCTAGATAGCAAGGCAACAGAATTAAAAAAATATAATAATGGGCTTTGCTGCATGATTGGCAGCAGCCACAAGGCCTGTATCCTGTACTACCATCTCCAGCACCTGCCTAGGCAACCTTTTTTGCAATGCCAATCAGTCAAATACCAGTTCCATTTCTATAGGTTTCGTTAAAGGGGGAAGAAAGAAGAGCTACTTAGTCTGTGCAGAGTATATTATTGATATGCTGATTAAGCATAACGCAAGTGATCATTAACTGCAATTCACATAAATTACAGCAGCACAGATGTGGGGGTTGGGAAGATGAAAAAGCAAGTTACTTTAATAATATACAATAGAAATGTGATGGATAATTCATACAGGACAAAAAGAGTACAGTCTAAATCCCACTCTGCATATTCATGCGAGTAGTTGTATTGGTTTCAGTATCACTTTTTTTGGTAAGAAAGATTTTTCTAGTTTGACTCTAATTCCGTATTCTTTGGGAATTTTGAAAAAAAAAATTTGTGACATAATTGCAGTGTATCATTCTGCAGTCACCCAACTGTGACTTGATCTTTACATGTTTCTTACTCATATTTATGGGCTTGAAATTTTTGGGCACTTTTTTTTTAATGAAGTCAGTAGAAAAGTAAAAGAGCAATCTAGCTTGCAGCTAGAGAAAATAATGCTCTGACATTTATTATTGTGATATAATAGATAATTGTAAAGAAAAACAAAAAACAAAAAACAAAAACCCAACACCAAACCAAGCCAAAAACCAAACAAAAACCCCAACTTCACTGTTCTATACATGAGCAAAGTTAGCAAGTTGCGGGCTGGGAAATAAAGATATTGTCTTTGATAGTGACAAAAGTTTTTTTAGGTCCTCAAGTTTCTTCAGAAACATTTGACTTCTTTGAGAGATGGCCGTGCTCAGTACCTTAAACTTTTGGGGACATGCTTCAGCTGCTGCCTCTGCACTGAAGTGCTTTGAAAACCTCGTGTGAATAACTCTGCTTTTTCTTAGTGGTCACTCTCATGATCATTTGGACAAAGCAAACCGATCACCTCAGTAAAGGAAACCAGTTTGTAAGTATTAGAGGAGAGAAGGCTAACTCTCCCTCCTTCTGTAATAGTTTGTGTTGTGCTAGGAAGACTAGACCATGCATGACTGAGATTAATGAGAGTTTTTCCATCAACCGAAATTGGGTTAAAATCCAAAAATCCAAGTGAAAATGAGGAAAATGCCTCCTTTCTTATATTTCAAAATCCTGAAGGTAGTTTATTGCATTAGACTGTATTACTGCCTACCCGTGGCAGTGGCAATCTCCCTTGCTGTATTTGTTCTGGTTTCAGTAGTCGGATAATATGTGACACTGTAAAAATTTTTGGCCTTTTTTTGTGGGATATCATGGACACAGTGACCGAAAAAGACTGAATAAATAAGCATTTGGATATCCCTTGTGACTAGATAAACGTAGAGGAGAACTTGTGCAGTTACATTTTGCCTGTGATTAAGGTGCACTCAAATAAGCTGCATTCAAGAATCAGATGTTCAGGCCACTGCAAACGGAAGGTTGCTCTGTTTATGTGGAAGACATTTTCAAGATTAATAAGTATTTCCATGAGCGGTAGAAATAATGAGGTTTGTTTTCCTGCAGCTTTGTGTCATGTGGTTAATTGCGCCCTGTGATTGAAGTTTTTTTTTTCAGTAAGTCCTTAATGCCAGTGGGTTTCCTGGTGTCACGCTTCAGCCTTCCCCTCAGCTGGGCACACAGAAAATTTCTCTTCCCTACATATGTCTCATTTTCACACCACTGCAGAATCTTTGGATAGCTGAGCTGTCAAAAAAACTTGAAACTGGCCAACAAATACAAAAATTTATGAAACAACCTAATTTCATTTTTCTTTTGATACCACTTGATATATTAGTCTGTATTCATTTTTTTTGTCTGAGACACCAAACTTATCTTGTCAAGTTCTAACTGATACTGCATTTGAAGTGAGGACTATTACCAAAATCACCAGGTGGTTGTGAAAATGAGTTTCAAAGTAAAACAAATTATATCAAACAATTGGCATGACACAAAAGATAGAAACTGAAAGATATCTTTGGAAAAATAAAAAAATTCAATACTTTTTTCTGAAAGGAAAACAGGCATGTTGTACTATTATACACTTTCTTTTGCTATTCATTAGCAGTGGAATTTCCTTAGCACATCTTAAAACAATGCATTCTGTTAAAACCAAGATTTATCTACGTTTTGCCTGAGCTCTGGTCTCCTTATAACTTCATATATTTCCAACTGTCTCCCTGCCTTTCATAACTTGTGTATCAGGCCTGAAATGCAAACAGACTATTTTGGCAATTGAAAGTCAAACTAACCACTTGGGATTCTGTTTCTGTGGATCATAGACTTTGTTTCATCTTACACTGAATGGCTGATTGAGAAAGTGATTTTTTTTTTTTTTTTTGTTAATATACTCTTTTTTTTTTTTTTTTTCCCCACTAAGATATTTGCTTTTGGGGTGCACTGAAAGTATATCTGTTTCATTTTATTATCCTTTTTTTCAAAATAATGAAAGAAACAGTGTTAAAAAATAAGAGCAGTTCTACTATAGCTTTCATAAGTTCTTCCTTTCACCTCCAATTTTCTGTAATCAAGCACAAGCTATTTCTTGGCTTTAGACTTTTTCTTTTCTTCCTACTAGAATAAATCTATTTGAATTTATTACTGTGAAGTGAATGGTTTTGCTTTGGAGAGGGACATTTAAAAAGCTGCCTCTTTTGAACTAAAATTTCTTCATTCACTCAGAGCCTTTAATCGGAATGCAATGGTGGTTTCTTCAGTCTCTGGGTGCTGCTTTTACACAAAATCTGAACATGAAGAAAAATCTATTTATTTGTATTGTACTTTTTTCCCCTTTCTGATAGTATTACTTTTAGCAATATAAAGCTATGAGATATGCTAGCTGATTATTTTAATTATATTAATATTGTTAAACTGATGACAGCATTGTTTAGTACTGCTTTCTGAATATAATATGAAAGTTGTTTATTGATGTCTTCAGAAGCAGGTTAAGGGTAGAATGTACTTTTGGTGTATTTTAGCTGGCTTTGGCTTGTGTTTCATCTGTGCACTATCTTCAGCAGCTTGCATTAAGCATGCATTTGAAATAAAAGTTTAAATTAAAAAAAAATATGTGGAGTTGACAAAACAAATGGAGAAAATGTTTTGAAAAAAATTGGGATCATGTGTATTACTTCAGAATTATATTTATTACTCTTTCTTGTTGTGAATTGTTAATAAAAGAAATGCCTTTTTATAATGTAAAGCACAGTGATATTCTTTAGATGTGTTGTTTTGATAATTGTAGTCTGTATTGCATTCCTTTGAAAAATTCAATATGATCATAATGGTACTGTGTTTTGGTACATTTTAAAAACAGCTTTTAACTTGACATAAAATAACAAGTGTGATTATTTCTGTTCCATAATCATCATTAAGGGAGGGTGAAAGTCTTTTTTTCTCTTTTTTTTTTTTGAAACTAGCACTTTTACCATGTTACTTCAAATTATGAGATTTCTATTTTTAAAAACATTGCAACAACAGCAAAAAGCTAAATGTACAATAAGTGCAATGTCCTTGTACCATTTTTAATAATGAAAAATACGGAAAATTCCTCATATTTCGTTAGCCTCATCAGTCATTTTACTTACTGCTAATAGGTTGCTGAAGGTTGGGTATCAGTTTTCTGTGGTTTCAAAAAAAGAAAAAAAAAAAAGAGCAAGTTTTGACTTCTATTCCAAGAGTTAAATAAAGATCTTATTTAGAGTTGGAATTGCAGATCCTTCAGCTTTCAATTTTTCTTTTTAACTTTCAAAGCTTAGAAACGACATCATTCTCCTCATGGGCAGAATTTTATTTCTGTCAGCCCTGTCAGCATAAATGCAGGCCGTTTGTGAGATGTTCTCTCAAATGGCCTGATCACCATGAGATATTTTTGCCTTTGTAAAGAAACGCTTACTTTATAATTTTATTCATTTTCTTTTGTGCTGAATTTATTTGCATAAACCAGAATAGAACAAAGTAAATACAGTAACTGTCATGAAATGCAACATTATTTATCACAGGGGCACGCTACATTCACTTTTAAGACTGTTTTTATAACATCAAGACCACAAAGAAGAGTAACTACACTCTCCAGTTAAAATTGCCCATAAACGTTTTCGCCTGATAGCTTTGCTGTGGGTCTGTATTATTTTTTTATGGTCTAAATAGTTTTGTTAGGTAATTTATTCTGGATATATGTGTTTTCATTTTTTTTTTTTTTTTTGGCCAGATTTCTGAAAATATTCAGTGTGAAATAATTGTCTATGTAGAATAGTGTTTTCTACAATGTGATGTTGTTCTTTTAAAAGGTGTGTGAGCGCGCTGACGGCTGGCAGGCTCTGGCGCTGAACGGGCGAGGCTGAGAACTCGGCGCTTCCCAGGCAGGACGCCCCCATCTTGCTTCATTCCCCCGCCCCGTGTCTTTCAAAGCCGTTTGTGAAAACAGCCGGGGGATTCTGTCAATTAATTTCCTCATTTCACACACTAATTTCTTCAGAGTGATTTCCCAAGCCTTCCTCCTAGCCTT